>NC_135498.1:132364875-132664875 GCF_052857255.1 Amblyomma americanum | reverse complement strand
GGTTAATGACTTAAATTGAAAAGAGAAAGTGGTGGCGCCCACAAGCGAGCCTAGGTTGTATTGCTAGGAAGTGGCGCCACATTTCAGCTGGCGAAGACTTATATTGGAGTTTTTTTTCCACATGCCGCCTGGTCTATATTCCTCTTGCGTTCCAAGTGCGGTAATCTAACCTGCAGTCCTTCCCCTCACACATCTAGAACTCACACTGGAATGGCACTATACGGCTAATACCCCTGTCACACTAGCAAATTTAATGTCATTCTAATCGAATGTCATTCGATGCCACGAATGTCATTTGGTGCCTTTAGGTGCTACATGGTAAAAAATAATGTCATTCGAAAATGATGGCAGACACGATCAGTGAAAAAAAACAGTACAATTCAAACACATCAACGCGCATTAAATATGTTACAAATTGTTGTGTAGTGTTTAAAGAGCGGGTGAGAACATTTGTGTGCAATATTATAAGCTTAAAATATTATTTCTGGCCATTCTGAGGCACTTCAGCCATCAAAAGCCAAGTCAAGTGCAAAATCAACCATAAATCTGATAAATGTAAACAAACAAAATGGGTGACGCGGCGACGCGTGGAGCGTGGAAATGACTTCTGAAAGGTGAAGTGCTCAGTGACAACTTTTATGTACTTCCGAGCTAAACGAACATGTAACGCCAATCAGCAGGAAACACGCAACCCAAAATGATCGGCAGTCGCGGGAAAGGCCCTGCTTCACGGTCGGCTGCTGCCACTGGCTGCTGCTGGGACCGAGAGTAATAGCTATCCACGACAGCTACAAGTGTGAAGAAGTTCGCACCAGAATTAACATTTTTTATTCGAACTAAATAAATACAATTTCTAACTTTGACAGTGCACACACGATTTTTTGCGTCGCCTGTTTCTACTGCGCGTATAGTGTCCACAGTACACATTCGGTTCGACATCGAATGCGAATGAGTTTCATGAACTCATTCGATAGCGAATGTCATTCGAACCTAATGACATTATTTGTTCTAATGTAGCAGCAGATTAATCGCATCAGGCGCGAATGCCATTCGAAACGAATGACATTAAATTTGCTAGTGTGACAGGGGTATAAATCGAACCCATCTTATCACTTTTCCCAAGCCTGCGGAAGAGGAGAGAGACTACCAAGATTTCGTATACAAGGAATCTCTCCCTGAGATTTCAGTTTCTCCAGAAGATTAACTAACATGCACTGACGCCTCCCACCAGCACACGAGGTGTGGACGTTGCGGCCTTCCTCCCAAGAGTTTGCTTTCCCGTCAGGAGAGATGATGTAGGCAACAACCACATGCTGTGGCTAGGCCGTCTGCTTGGCTTGGCTTGGCTGCGCTGCGCTGCGCTACTGCGTGCTGGCTCGAGACTCGCGGTGGCTTGCACGCTACTCGTGCTCGAGCTGGTATTGACCGAGCTGGAATAAACCCGTCCTCTTGGCGTCTCAACAATCTTCCACCAGTGCCCATATCGTGAGCTCAAGCTACAGGATTTTCCCGCCGACGCGCCAAGGCCCTCATCAGTTCAAAGACCTTGCGAGCGTGAAGTGTACGTTTTCCTGCTGCATCTGCCATCCTCAGAACGATGGCAGTCAATATCGCCGTCACCTCGCCGACCGTCGCCATCACCGGGAAGCCAGAACTTCTCATTACCGGCGCAAGGACGGTTGCCGAGCCCTCGCCGGAGAAACTAGAGACAGTGACACCGGGACAGAGTCGCTGGATCTCGACCTCGACACCCTAAAGCACCCCTCCCCCCGCCCATGACGCCGGCATAGGCTGACAGGAATTTGATGGTATCGACGCCCACAGCTTCTGAACATGTGGATCAGTTTTCATTCTGCATAACTCTGCTCATCGACTGTCACAGCATTAGCGCGTTGGTAGACACCGGAGCCGATTTTTTAATCTTAAATGGCAAATTGGCTGCTCTTTTAAAAAAAGTTACGACACCATGGTTAGGCACGCTGATCTGCACGATTGGCGGCCAGTCGTCACTCCGTTTTGCCAATGTACAGCTGGCGTCCAGATCCGCAGCCCTACATCCGTTATCACCTGCCTGGTTCTCCGTGACTGTTCTTGTTACCTGATTCTCGGTGTTGACTTCCTCCATGGGGCCATTATCAATTTCCGGCAACACACAGTTCTTTTTTCTACAGACAACGTCGATGCACAACACTCCTGACATTCGACCACGCTGCTTCTCCCTTCGAATTTCCTCAGAGAGTGTTGTGATTCGACCACGCGCCGGTGTTTTTGTCTGTGTCGACTGCGCTGATCTCCATGACAGAACAGAAGTTTCAGAGGCACTCTTTCACTGTTCCTGACGCACGGCACTTGTTCGACCCGAAGAGTCGTTCACCTACATCATGGTAGGTCCCAACTACTGGTTACAAATTTTTCCAACGACCCTCGGCACCTCTTCCGCTCCACAGTGATCGCGTTCGCCGACCAATTAGCCGATGTTTTTGATGCTTTACGCGTGAAGCCATGGGACCTCAGTACATATCTATCGATCGCATTGACTTCAGCTCAGGGCTATCACAGATTCAACACTGTGGGCTACGTTCCTTACTAAGTCAATACACAACATGCTTCGAGTCTTTTTCGAAACTTCAACGGGCGCGCGTTACAAAACACCGCATCATCATGTCCGACGATGCCCGCCCCATACGACAACAGCCGTACCGTATCTCAGCTGAAGAACTTGAGGCCATCAAAACAAAATTGAAGGAGGGGCTTAATGACGGCATTATTGAACCATTTCATAGTCCGTGGTCGTCGCTGGTCGTTATGGTTCAGAAGAAGGATGGAACATTGCGCTTTAGCAAAGAGTACTGAAAGTTGAACACCATAACCAAGAATGACGTATAGCCACAGCCGCGCATAGACTAATCGCTCGAGAGAATTCGTGCGCCAAATATTTTTCCACGATTGATTTAAAGAGCTGGTACCGACAGATTGCGATTGATGAACGGTACCGGGAAAAAGCTGCCTTTATTACTCCCGACGTCCTATATGAATTTAAGGTATTGCCGTTCGGTCTCGGTTCGGCGCCGGTGACCTTTCAGCGAATGATGGATACTGTCCTTGCTGGCCTCAAGTGGCAAACCTTTTAGCTTACCTGGATGACGTGGTCGTGCTCTCTGAAAACTTTGACGAACATCTTCAACGCCTGCTGTCTGTATTCGATGTTTTGCGGTAAGCCAATTTAACGCTCAAGCCTCAAAAATTCCACTTCCGCTGCGAACAACTCAAGAGTCTTGGCTATGTTCTGCGCGCCGACGGTGTCTAACGCGGTTTCGACAAAAGTGCTGCCGTTGCCGTATTTCTCGTTCCCACTGCAAAGAAAACGCTGAAACGCTTACTCGGTCTGTGCGCCTAGACGCCTCGCTTGGTCGCCGACTTCTCCCAGATTGCTGAACCCCTGAACGGTTTAGCTCGTGATGATATCCTGTTCGTCCAGACTATCGAGCAACAGGAGGCTTTCACAGAGATACGCCGACGCCTGCCCACAAGCCATGTTCTTGCTCACTTTGATGAGGACACTGCCACGGAGATCACATCGACGCCAGCAATATCGGCCCGGGTGCTGTCCTAGTGCAACAAGAAGATGGCGTGGAACGAGTGATTGCGCAAGCGAGTCGTGTTCTCTCTCGCGCCGAAATCACTCTACCGCGGAAAAGGAGGGCATCGCGTTGTGCGGGCTACGACGAAATTTAGACCTTACCTCCACGGCCGCCACTTAAAAGTCGTGACAGACCACCTTTGTGCAGGCTGACCAATCTACGGGACCCATCAGGCCGCCTAGTAAGGTGGAACCTCAGCTTCCACGAATTTCATTATAAAATTACGTACAAATCTGGACGCAAGAACGAAGATGCCGGCACGCTCTGCCGTGGAGCGGTCGAGCTAGTTGATGCTATGACGGAGGTCTACAGTCGTTTCCCTGGAGCGGTTAGCGATTCCGACCTAATGGTGAGGCAGCGAGCTGACATGAATCTACGATCTGTCCTTAACCATTTGGAGGGCCGCAGTGTTACCGTACTGCGAGAGTTTTCCCGGAATATTTCCTCCTTCTGCTTGTGCACTGGCATTCTGTTCAAGAAAAGCTCGAGCCACTGTGACCACGCCTATCTCCTCGTCGTGCCGTCAGACCTCCGTGCCGACAACCCTTCTGCCTCCCACGACGAGCCCACCTCTGGACATTTGGGATTTATACGCACCCTCGGTCGAGTGCGCCAGGCTTATTATTGGTGCCGAGTTCTTCGCCTGAAGCAGGTATTCCAGGTGACGTTGCTTCGATATAGAAGTGCGCAAACTCAGTGCCGCTCGTAGATAGTCGTAAGGGCTATCAGCGAGCGGGGAGAGCAGAATGTCTCAGACGAAAGTAAGAGCGACAGGAGGGAGAGCTCCAATGAGATGATCGTACATGTCCTTCTGAGACGTGATGTCACTTTGGCGAAACTTGGACCCAGTGGTCAGGAACCGGAGTTCTGAGTCCGATGGCCAGAATTTGGGAAGCTGGAGCACAGAGACGTCGTGCTCATGCGGGGGCGGCGACGGAAATGACGGAACCGACGAGGCAGTGGAGGAAGCTGTTGACGCCGCTTACAGGATCTGTAGCAGGCGCCGAAGGCAGCCAGGGTCCCGAGCTCCGTGCATCGGTAGGCGTAAGATGATGCAGGCGCAGGCCGGGAACAGAGGCGGGTAGTTATAATTCCAGAGTCATCAGTTTGTGGAAGGAGAATCCCAGACACAACCCGGAGGTGTCTGGCGTCCACAAATTTATCAAGAGGACTCGTTCAGCCAGCAGGGAGCAGAGCTGCCGGTAAGCCGAGAAAGCACACCGCCGACATCCGATCGCGCAGCCGTCGAATTCTGATCTGCGCGCGCCTTCCGAGCGTGCTGGGGTATGTCGGCTTCTTCTGGAGCCGGGAAAAACGCTGCGCGCTACAAGTACTTATACCCTGTTTCACGTAATAGACTGTACAGAGATTCTATAGTGATACTTTTGCCGCCGTCATTGCATCGTTCTGCGTACTTTTGGTAATGATTGGCCTTATGGGTAATGATGTGCTAAAACGCGTGGGCCAAGTTCCGCTTCCTCATTGCAGTAACACGGTTTTCTATAAATTACACACTAAAGCTTTACCTTTAACACGTGGCTCCGTAAAGAGAACATTTTTGTCCTTACTTTTATTTGTCGTCGGTGGAATGTACCTGAAACTATTGAAAACTGTCATCAACTGCAAGAATGCGATTTAATTTTGGGATGTGCTAAAAAGGACGCTAAAGAAGGACTTTATTTTAACTTCCGACCCTGTATGCTATCTTGTGGCCTCTCAACCTGATTACGAACCCTATTACAATTTTTTTTTCCGATTGAATAACATTGCCAAAAGAAAACACGCATGTTAGACCGCAACGCTCAACTTTTTTGTTTCATCCAGAAGCCATTTTATCCGAAAGGTGGTCCAGCTGAGGGATATTTATGGTGAAAGGGACTTGCTGCTGGACTGGTCTCTGCTCTTCATACGATGCCTATCGTTGCTGCACTTGCAGTCGTGTTCTCTTCTGTCAAGCCTCTGCAGTGCAGCCACTGGCTTAGTGCTTTGTATATAATTCGTATATAGACCGTTCTGTGCGTAAGTTACTGGGTAGAGTAAAGAGCATGTCGGAAACAAAAGTAGCGATAGCGTAGTGGTCCAGTTCAGCGTCCTGGGAAGCTGACCTTGTTTAGGAAGAATGCTATTTGTCTGTAGGGGACAGCTCATGTGCTGTGCGGGGGCGGCGCATAGAGTAGAACTATCATTTTAAAAGGTTCAAATTTCCAAGGTCTCTCCAGGCCTGCCTACCAGCAACCTCCTTCGCAAAACAGGTAACCTGTATGAGGACAGATTATCATGCTTGCATCCATGACGAAAGAAACAACTATCACCCAGCCAGAAAAAGCAATGTCTCTGGCTATGAGGGTACACACGTTTCGTGCGATTACCTTGGCCGGATAATTTCTGTTCTGGCATCGTCTTACAACCATAATTCGCACAAAAATGACGCACTCGACCATGCAACATTTTTTTAACGGTGTAAATGTTCCTGCCAGTAAGAAACTTTGAAACCTATATTAATTTATTGCGATCGGCCGGCAAGATTCCAAAAAGGCGGTCAGACGATCCAGAATTCTCCAGGAATGAGACCACAATCTCACTACTGACATCAAGTTTAATTGGAGGATTCCTTTTGAATGATTTCAATAGTGAGAATCTCATAGCGGATATCAAGATAGACACAGTAATACAGGGTGCGAGGCTTCTGTTTATTCTGCATCTTATAAAGAACAGCGGCATTGACAAGAGGTGCACCTCGATGGCTTTCTGTAAAATGCTATACCATTGTAATAAGACCCCTGGGACCGTATTTTAGGGTAACCGTCCCTAGCCCATCTACGGATCTTTTAAAAGTCTTCTTAATAAAATAGGAACCTAATATAAGTGGATACACACCAGTGATTTGAAGGCTTCGCCTTCCAGCGGTAGATCAGTGGTTATGGCACTCGGCTGCTCACCCGAAAGACGCGGGTGCGATCCCGGCCACGACGGTTGAATTTAGATGGAGGCAAAATTTTAGAGGTCAGTGTACTGTGCTATGTTAGTGCACGTTAAAGAACCCCAGGTGGTCGAAATTTCCGGAGCCTTTCATTACGGCATCCCTCGTAGCCGGAGTCACTTTGCAAAGTTAGACCCCCATAAACCATAAACGTTTCGGGGAAAACAAGTCAGCGAGCCATAGTCTCTCTGGACCAGTGAGATGCCCATATTCAGCATAAAAGACACCTGTTTTTTACGGGCCAAAACAACGCTTCCAAAGAGTCTAGAGCTCTGGACGTTTTTTAGCCGTTTAAAATGCGCGCGTTTAAAATGACTGAACAGTTGCTCGCAGATGAGGTGATCGTTGCATTGAAGCCTTGACAAGGGCAGCGATGCGGCCCGTGGGCCGATTCCTACGGGAACGTTGCTAGAGCGTGATCACAGATTCGGTGGTCAGCACGAGTCAGGGTGATGAGCACGGAAGGTGGGGCGGCGCCGAACCGGGACGAAGAGCGAAGCTCGAAGTGGCATCTGGAAGGAAGGAATAGCTGTTTGGCGTGAATGGCTGCTACGTAAGCAGCCAGGCTTCTTCTAGCGTTTCAAGCCGTCATCGCTGCCGTTTTGTCCCATTCGCATCTCAGTGTTCTTTAGTTCATTTAAACTGCCTTTTCGACTCTGTTTTTTTTTGTTTTTCCGCGGTGCGGTGTTTCGACTGTTTTCTTGTAGCTTTATCCTCGCGCTGACTCGAGAAGTAGCGCATGCTTGGCTCTGTTATTCTACTGTGTGCGCCTCTTCAAGGGTTTTTCTGGTCTGGAATAAAGCAGGCTTTATGTGTTGACTGTGAATGTGTCACTCGTCGGGCAAGACCACAGGTCACAAACACCGTTTCCTGGAAGATGAGGCCATAAAGAGGAGAGCATAGAACACAGCGGCGAAACCAGGCACGCTATACACGCTCTGGAAACCGCAAAGCTAAGGCTCCAAAAAAAGCAGGCACCACGCCTTGGCGCGTCAGAACAAAAATACAAAGAGTCGAAAGAATAGTTAAAAAGAACAGTACAGAAAATGCAGTGAGGCGCTTATTTGACAAGCGGCAAAGACACGGGCTTCGAACAGTACGTGAAACCGCTCCAGTATGCGCTGCAGCCCTTACGTCAAACAGCTATTCTACGGTTGCAGACGCTACTTCAATCTTCGCTCTTCATCCTCTAAGGGCGCCGCCCCGCCATCCGTCTATATCGTGATGGCTCGTGCTTGCTGCCGAATGAGTGATCGCGCCTCAACAGCGTTCCTGGCTGAATACCCCCGCGCGCCTCTTTTGCTCCCGTATGAAGCCTTCAATGTCTGGCGAGCAAAAGTTCGGTGAAGCACAGTGGCGTTGCTCGCAGCAAAGGATTCAAAAGTGGCCGTAGAGCTCCCCTTCACCCCTCTCAAGACGGATGATAGCTCCTAGTGGTTGACATGAACGTGGATTTCGCCCCATCCTAATCCACATCAAATTTCGTTAGTGCAAATACAATGGAGAGGCACTATTTGTTTGTCACACTACAGTTCCGCTCCGTTCCAGCAAGAGTATGACTAGAAAACGGCAATTTGCAAAGCTCTCCTTGATGCTGTTGAAGCAGTACTGCCCCGTTGCCGTACTTGCCTCGGTTTGAGGTCGGGGAATGACTGTTCAGTGCCCGCGATGGCTTTGGACAATGCTCGAAATGATTTCTGCTCGGCGTCTCTCTATGATTAACTGGCACTTTTTCGGAGGAGCTGATGAAGAGGTCGCGCTAGATGGGCACAGTTTCGAACGAAGTGGCGGTGGAATTTACCGTACCCAAAGAGCACTGTCTGCTCTGCGTGTTCATTGGTGGTGAAGAGTTGCAGTATGGCCCGAGATTCTCTTCTTCTGGGTGAATTTTGTTTGCTCTACAATTAAAGTGTGGAGGTTGACATTGCTTCACACTAAATGGTCCTTGCCAGAGTTATTGGTGGTACCTGCGGTCTGCATTCGTTGAAGGACACCGATTAGATAAGCGAGATGCTCTTCCATGGTTTCCGAAAACACTTCTAACTCATCCATGTTGGATATTGCGTAGTTAAATTTAGCGCCCCGCGCAAAATATCCATTACTCGCTGGAGCGTCGGACGCGAATTCCAAAAAAAAAACAGAACGGAAATCTTTTCTTTGTGTTAGAGCAGTCAGCCAGGATTTGCAGAAAAGCTCTGTTGATGTCGAGAGTAGTGAAATACATTGCTGACCCAAGCGAAAACATCACAGTCGACTGACGGAAAGGGGTACGAGTCTCCCACTGTCGCAGCATTCAGCCGCCGATAGTCTACGCACAACCGCTCTGTGCCTTCTTTTTAAGCGCTAGAACTAAGGGAAACGCCGAGGGGTTTTTGAGGGTACTACCATACCGGTGGTCCCCATTTCGCCGAGAGCATCATCGAGAAGAGCTCGCTTGTGTACGCTCAAAAGCTTTGGTTCGAATGTGATCGGACGGCCATAGCCGCTGTCGATCCTATGAGTCACCACGCCGGCTTTCCATGAGCGTCCGTGAACACTGTGGCAAAGATACTGAGTACAGTCTCGATACTGCATCTTTTCCGCTGGCGACCCGCCGAAGGACTCGAAAACAGTGGTAATATCAGTTACTGTGGCATTGACCGATGGCTGTCTGTGACGAGCAACTGTGACTGCGGGTCAGGCGGCTTAGTTGTGAACGCAAATGCTTCTTTGCTGTTGCCGTGTCTGTAGGTTCCTTTATGGAAATATATCGTTTTTACTTCATTGGTTATGAAGATACGGCGCAAATTACTGGATAATAAAGACAAGAAAGATGAACGAAGCGCTGTTTTACCTTCCGCCCATTGGTAGTAATGCTTAACTGGGGCTGCTGAGGTTTACGGTTCTACATTAGCCGATGCCATATGAAGGTTAGTGTTCATATCCGGAACCGCAGGCGTTTCGTCTTGCATGCTTTTTGACGCCGCGATCGAAAACTGATACCGTAGAGCCTGTGACTAGAAGGGCAGGAGGTTCTAGTCTCGCTTTTCTAAACGCGACTAGCGGCGCGTTGCCCAGGCGGGATACATAGGAGCAAGAAGTTGACAACATTGCGATCCCCGTGCGTTTATGGGGTTTTCGGGGCTATGATTTATGCACAGCAGGCGCTGATGGTACAGCCGTTCCCGATGACGCCCGTGGCGATTTGGGTTGTTGGAGCGATCGCTGTCTCTGCTTTTCCGGCTGTAGGTCGCGGCTCAGCTCCCAGGCGGCAGCATGCTGTGCCGAACACTGCACCCTGTTTCGTGCTGTGCCCTGTGCGCCAATAGTGCCGAACGGGAGTGCCGACAGAGAGGTACGAAGTTTAACTTAGAATGACTTTGTTGTATATGCCAGTTGGTAGGACATCGTGAGGAGCAAAACCGCGAAACAGGACGGGACTGAGGATGGCGACAACACAGAGTGGTACTGACCACTGAACATTTATTGAAAAAACAGTAGAGCTTATATGGATCAGTCGCGCGTGTAATCTGGCAAGAAATTGAAAAATGAAGATGAAGCATGAGAAAACAGTTAAATGGCAAACATGATGAAAACAATCGGTACGGCGAAGGGAAGGAAACCGAGCAAGGATGACACAACTAACCTGCGCAATCCAAACAAAAAGCTCGTAGTGAAACGCTGACAGAATATTAATAATAATTGTTTTTTTGGGGAAAGGAAATGGCGCAGTATCTGTCTCATATATCGTTGGACACCTGAACCGCGCCGTAAGAGAAGGGATAAAGGAGGGAGTGAAAGAAGAAAGGAAGAAGAGGTGCCGTAGTGGAGGGCTCCGGGATCATTTCGACCACCTGGGGATCTTTAACGTGCACTGACATCGCACAGCACACGGGCGCCTTAGCGTTTTTCCTCCATAAAAACGCAGCCGCCGCGGTCGGGTTCGAACCCGGGAACTCCGGATCAGTAGTCGAGCGCCCTAACCACTGAGCCACCGCGGCGGGTGCTGACAGAAACGCTAATTCTTTCTGAAAATACAAACAGAAGGCGTGCTGACACACTTATCTGACTGCGATTCCAGGATGTCGACAGCCTCGACAATTTTCATTTCCAACTGCCGCTTTCTGCTTCTTATGATCTCTTTGCAATTCAGCTAAGGATAGCAGTCTTTGCCGCTGCGGCAGTGAACGGGCAGAGCAGGTCCTCCGAGATCTACTCAAGGAACGCAAATGCTCTTGCAAACGAATGTTGAAACATCTGCCAGTTTGTCCGATATAAAATCGACCACATATTATGGGAATCTTATAATCCACCCCAGTTGCGCATGAGACATACTTCTTCTAATGCCTCATGCCTCAAACTACATGTGTCGAAGTCTCTTTCCTCCCCGAATTGAAGAGTTTTGAAAGCTTGCAGGGCGCAGACATGACCACGTCAACACCATATCTGCCTGAGATCTTCTTAAGAATGTGGTAAATATTATGAAGATATGGTAAGACTACATACTTATTTCGAATAGGTGGCTCATGGAAAAAGGTGTCTTTATTCGCCGTCTGGCGAAGGTTTTTGAGCAGCGATTCGGCCATAGATCTCGGTGCTAATTGTTTTCGTCATGGTGGCCATTGAAATGTTTTCTCATGCTTCATCTTCATTTTACGATTGCTTGCCAGATTACACGCGCGACTGATCTATACAAGCTCTATTGTTTTTTAAATAAATGTTCAATTGTCAGTATGGGCCATGTGTTGTTGCCTAACTCAGTTTCGTCCTGTTTTGCGGTTTTGCTCCTCACGAGGTATGAAGTGCAGTCGCCTCGTCTCAGGCACAGCCGTCGGTAGGGTGATGAAGGCGGGTTACTTGGACCACATCTCCGTAAGCGGGAGGTGGGAGACGGACTGCAACCACGACTATTAGCAGGAGGGGGCAGAGGGGTCGCACCCATGACTCCTCCAGTGGGGCTAGGCGGACGGGTTCCACCCACGGCTCCTTCAGCGGGAGGGAGCGGACGAGGTGCACAAGCGACTCCGTAAGCGGTAGGGGACGTACGGGTTGCATCCACGACTCCGTCAGTGGCACAGGGCGGGCGGGTTGCACCGACGACTCCATCGGCTGTACGGGCGAACGAGGTGCAACCACAACCAGGCGGCAGTCGGCAGCTGCCTCAGCACTGCTGATTTGGGGCTCGGGCACTGGGTCGCTTAGTGGCCATGGCTTCCGCAACGCAGACAAATTGGAAGTCGACGTGTATGACCACCAAACTGCGTGCAGCCGAGGATCGGTGCCATGCAGAATACGGCTCAATGGAGGATTCAACCTGGAGAGGGAGCCAGTACTTGAGCTCTGCCAAGAATGACGCCTCGATGCGGGACGCCTACATCCCAATGTCGTCGAAGTCCTGGAACGGGCGGCACCGAAGATACGGCTGGAACATTGGTTAGCGCCAGAGTATGGCATGAGCCATCTTATCCGCCTCATGTTCTCCGGGATCCGCTTGCTCGAGCAGCTCATCAAAGCTACACAGAAAACTATGCAGGCACTAAGCTTCCCCTTGAGTTCTTGTGCAAATGCTTTCGTTTATACGCATGATGTAGTCAGGCGGTAAGAATTCTTTCATAAAGCCCTCTGTAAAATCGCGCTTTCTTATGAACAGCCGCTGTCTATGTCTCCAAATTGTGTCAAAACCTACTTATGCAACAGGTAGCACACGCGTCAGCAATGCGCTGTCCGAAGTTGCAATCGTCTTTTGATAGGCCTCGAATTCGTAATAGAAATCGCACACAGATTTCTTCTCGGAGTACCCCTTATACCTTGGCACTGGCAAATTCAGCCGCATCTCGTGATCCACATAAAAAGGTTTCGTCACTGCGGCCAGGAGCCGAGGTTCGAGCCATGTGGCCGTCAGATGATACTCCATCCAGTGAGAGTCGTCTCTCTTCCAACATCTCAGCGAATCGAGCCTTTAAACCACATCAGAAACAAGGAAAAGTATTTGCGCGACGAATTGGCACGAGTCCTGCTATGTTTCCTGCACATGCACCTACGCACAATCTAAATTCAGAGATGGGTCTTCCTTCACTGCCGACTGAGAGGTACCGCAGTGTGACGTATAAGTTTCTGACATGTTTAAGCGCGATGCAAGAGGCCCTAGAAGGTTAATAGCAGTTGGCAACAATCGCAGTGCAAACCAGTGCTCGAGTTAAAATTCACTTTGGGCTCGAAACGAAACTATTACACCGGGTTCTTCAGATAAACCAGACACCAATTGTTAAGAATGTGCTCATTGAGATCCCAAGGGTCGCTTTTGCGGAATAGTAATGCTTGTGTTAGCGGACATAAGAAAGCAGGTAAGTAGTTTTAAAACAATAAGCTGGTCAAATATTTTGTAATAGATTACGTTTCGCGTTACAACTGGTAGGGGCTTAGTTGCTATTGCAGGTTTGCATCCGTCGGATAGAAATAGTAGTGACAGTTTCTTGAAATTCATAAACGTAATTGTCATCGGCTTTACGGGACAACAAATTTAACTATACGGTAGCAAAAGATGCGCGCGCAAAGCAGCGCTCCGCAGTGCATCTCCACTTCGTGGCGCAAAAGTCATAAGACGTTGTGTCTCCCATGAAGCCCTGTAGCGAGTAGCGGCGAGAGCAACGGCGAGGTTGTGACCTAGGTGTTCACGTTAGACGCCAGCAACGGAGTGATATGTAGGGAACTGGAACAAATCCAGGCGCTCGTTAGCATGAGAGCTGTGTCCGCGTCTGAGCCCGACATTCATAAGGGTGAAAAGCGGTTCAGCCGTTATACTAATCCCTCGTCTACGGTCTGCGACACCGTCTATAGCTCCGCTGCACTCCAGTCTGGCGAATCCACTATAGTGAGTTAAGAAAGCGGGGGATTTTCCCAGTCAAAGGACCCCATTCCAACCAATGGCGTTGGTTGATTCTCATGATAATTCTAGCGTGAAAATTCAGGGAGAACTGCCACAATGGAGAGGGGATCTATCCCAGGCCATAGAGAGAAGGGATTATTCCTTTTCATCCACCATCTCCTGTTTTGTCAGAGTAGCAGGTTCTTGAGAATCGGACGAGGCCATTGGCTGGAAGGGGGCCGTTTGATGGGCAAAGCTGCTGAGTTGTAAAGTTTTATCCGACTGTATCAAAGGCAGCAAAGCTTCGCGCCGATATGCGTGCGGTTGCCCTGGCTTTTCGCACGCAGCGCTGATACAGTCTTTACTCGAGCTCGTATCGACACCACTTTCTTTGCAGGCAAGCGTGTAAAAGGGAAAAATGCTCTTTCTAAAGAACGCCTATCTGTCGGTCTTCATGCTCATGTTCGTTGCAAGGGCAAGACGTCTCAGTGTAGTACGGCCTGACTAAAGAAGCCTTTCGGGCAAGTCGGCAGGGTTGCGTGTCAGTCTGAGTGCTTCCCTCCTGTGTGATGGCAATTGTGCCGCGTCTACAATAGCTGCTCGGCGGCTGTTCGGCACGCAGCCCGTGCGCCACGCTGTTCGCTTCTGAAGAAGAAACTGACGTTCTGCTCTGGCTGTCTCGGTGTGCTGTTTCATCTTCTCAGAGCTTCTCGGTGTTGGCGTTTCTCTGCCGTCTAGCCACGAGCTTGCATTGATGAAACACATTGCGTTCCATTGCATTGCAAGTTGCTTTGGTTAAACACATGAGTGCGAACACTTCGACGATGAATTGGATGGTGCACTTGTTCTGCGGTTTTGATATATCCACACTAATGACCCAGACAATGATGATGGGTGTAGTGTGATCCATCGCCAGTGCTGACAAGTGCGGTCGCATGAAGCACTTGATGTCAGCTATCGGTATATTCGGTGAGATGCATACCGGGAAAATTACGGCACACACATCATAGCAATCGAAATTGGCCTGATTGGATAGCTTACGCAACTGTATTGTTTACCACGAAACACGCGCGGTTATAATTTTATTTTTGTATTTTTAGTTTGTTTTTTTATATTTTCTATTTTACGACTGCTTTATTCTCAGTGTCACATACGATTTCTGTACTGTATTTTTACTTTTTTAATTTAAAAATTTTCGCTAGTATTTTATTTGTATATATTACGATTGATTTACGTTTTTGTTTTCTTTTTATATTACGACTGCTTTATGGTCAGTATGATATGCGATTTCTGTGCTGTTGAGTACTTTTTCACTCGGAGTAGCATTAAATTTTTAGCCTGGCATTATTTGCTTACGACGACCATGACACGAAAATTGCCGTCGACTGCAATTTGTAATCAACTATGCAGGTTTATATTTCGCTACGTAACGCACAGCTATAGATCCCTACAACTGCCATCGACACTTCGGGACACCGTGAGTTTGCTATTAGAGAGGGCATTTATTACTGAGCATCACAGTAGTGCGCAGCGACCGGGATTTCTCTGGCGAAGAGCCGTCCAGGCATTCTATGCAGTTTGACTGTGGTGATACTTTAACCTAATAAACCCGCCCGGGTTGTAAGGTCGAAGAATTCCATGCATACCCTCTGACCATTGGCACAGTTGAACAGATGGTGACATGCGCGCTAGCCACAATTACGTGCACTAAAGCGACCTTATTTGGCAAAATGCCATCATTTTTCCAGGCCTGTCTAGAAAGCGAGCAAGATGCATTAAGATCTCAATAAACTTTGGGCTTTGTTGACATCTCATTTTGGTGACTTCCAGGCGGTATCGTCCTGCACGTGAGGAACCACTACTTTTAAGCGCGCTCATTATTCTGTGACAGCATCAATTCAGGCTGTTTGCAGAGAGTGGCCGCGACATCGTGAATAGTGATGCCACTTGATATGCATATTTACTTCACCTCTGGCTCGTGGCTCTGGCATTTACAGCACGAACGTGCTCATAGAATTACAACAAACTTCACTGAAGAACTGTGTTAAAAGGCAGTGAAAATTCTCCGACTGGCACACCGGAAAACAGCGCAACTATGCTGCTCGTAATGTGCATTTTCGGTGGCTTTGAAGACATTCAACACATAAAAATTTTCACAAGGGGCAGATTGGAGAAGAAAGGCGACAAGACGTACTTAGCATACCTTGCGTGATTCTTAAATTGCGGTTTCCATGTTGAAGGATTAGGCTTAGGGCTGTCTAACGTATCATTAAAATACAATAAAGGCTTCAACAATGACGCTCTCGTTGCAAAGCACACGATAGAATTTGGTGCCAGTCAGCTTAGTTGCCTCGACATTTTTATAAGGAAATGAAATTGAATTCTGCGGGTTAAATGATGTAAAAGACGATAAAAAGTCGAAAGCACTACGCAGACAGTGTTCTCCGTCTGCAAGTCAGTACTGCTTCCGACTCTGTAAGTCGGCAGTAGTGCCGGCAACGCCAGAGCTATGTGGTCGTGAAGTCAACAGTTTTCTACCGTTTCGAACTTTTGGCGCCTCATAGGAATGCTGTCAATCAGACGAAGCAATAAACGTAGAGAAATTTATGCAGAAGATATTCCGTGTCTTATGGAAATTTGTACAGAATTGACCAGTGCGGTGTATGGCGGCGCTATCACACGATTACGCCTGTTTGTCCCTTTTCCTAGAGTAATTTTGTTTCTAGGCTTATGAGAGCAACAGCTTCACATTTCACGTTCAGCTAGAATTTCTCTCTGCGCGGAATCTCGCTATGGCAAAACATTCATTTCGAACGCGGGTTTGAAACACGAACTCGTTTTTTTATCTTGTACGTCCTTCTGCCTTGTGGGCAGCTACGTTTTCTGCTAATTCACTGCCTGTATTTGCAAACATTCCGCGTTTTCCACTGTATGCCCTGTAAGGAGCACGGACCTCGTCAAGCCAGCTTCGGCTTTTTGTCCGTGCTCGTAAGCATCTAAGGATGTTTGAATAAAGTGATTTGATTTTATTTGATGATTTCAACTGTATCGCTCCATATAAACATAAAAGCCACTGCTGCGGACGGCTTTCCCGAAATATAATGTGCCACACTGTTGTAAAGGGCGAATAGCGCGTGACTAAGTTAGTCGTTTAGAGGGCAGTAAAATAAAGGGTTGTGTGGATATATATACAAAGGGTGTTTTCAACGGCTGTGTGGATATTGTCACGAGGTGGTGACGGGAACCCCGCCGGGGTCACGTAGCACCGACTGCGGTCCGGTCTTGAGGAAGGCACAGAGCAGCTCGTAAGAGAATACTTTAATAGGCTGGCTTACGCCCACTAAGAACAGCTCAGAAAACTCAGCGGCGGCGATAGCAGCGAACGTGCTCGGCGGCCGTCGACTAACAGAATGACCGCCGCTCTTAGCCGTGCTCGATTTTAAAGGCGGCAAGGAAAGTTCCAGAACATAGTAGGCACACTTGCGCGAGGCTAGAAAAAATCGAGATAACTCTGGTCGCGTCTCGCGTCCCAGAAAATTGATAATGCGGCGTGCCTGCCGCGATAAGAAGATCAGACAAAAAGCAAGCTTCGCGGCATTACTCCCCCCTTAAAGAAGCATCGACCCGATGCTTAAAAACAGGGATAACGGACATAAAGATACAGAGCATACAAAATAAATACTCATAATGTAAACACAAAGAGTCATTAGCGCGAATAGTAAGGCTTCAGACGGGCGACGTGGACAACTTCTGAGCGTGTGCGGCGTCTCTGGGATGCTGTAACTCCGTCAGGGACGACTTCATAGTCCAGATTACCCAGTCTGCGAAGAATCCTGTACGGGCCGAAATAGTGGCGCAGAAGTTTTTCACTCAGTCCGCGGCGGCGAATCGGCGTCCAAACCCAAACTCTATCGCCTGGCTTGTATTGCACTGCGCGTCTTCGAAGATTGTAGCGTCGGGCGTCGGTGCGCTGCTGGTCTTGTATTCTCTCACGGGCAAGTCGTCGAGCTTGTTCTGCGCGCTGCAGGTAGGCGGCGACGTCGAGGCTACTTTCGTCGGTAACGTCGGGCAGCATGGCGTCGAGTGTGGTCGTGGCCTCCCTCCCGTGGACAAGACTAAATGGTGTCATTTGGGTGGTGTCTTGCACAGCGGTGTTGTAGGCGAACACCACATAGGGAAGAATGACGTCCCATGTCTTGTGTGCTGCGTCTACGTACATAGAAAGCATATCGGCGATGGTCTTGTTGAGGCGTTCTCTAAGCCCGTTTGTCTGCGGATGGTACGCAGTTGTTCTCCGGTGACTTGTATGGCTGTGCTGCAGAATGGCCTGGGTTAGCTCCGCCGTGAACGCTGTCCCCCTGTCTGTTATCAGTATTTCGGGGGCGCCGTGTCGTAAAAGAATGGATTCGACTTAGAATTTGGCGACTTCTGCTGCTGTGCCGTTCGGGAGGGCCTTTGCTTCGGCGTACCTGGTGAGATAATCGGTCACCACAATAATCCACTTGTTGCCCGTCGTTGATGTTGGGAAGGGGCCAAGTAGGTCCATACCGACCTCCTGGAAAGGTCTTGATGGCGGTCGAATCGGCTGCAGGAACCCTGCTGGTCTTTTCGGTGGCGTTTTCCGGCGTTGGCATTCACGACAACTCTTAACGTAGTGCGCGACGTCGGAGGATAGACGAGGCCAGTAATATCTCTCTTGGATTCGGCGGAGGGTGCGAGTAAACCCGAGGTGGCCAGCCATTGGTTCGTCATGCGAAGCCTGCAGAATTTCCTCCCGAAGGCTCTTCGGGACGACGAGAAGGTAGGCGGCCTTGTTCGGTGAGAAATTCTTCTTCACGACGATTCCCTGTTGCAGACAGTAGGACGATAGTCCACGCCTGAAGAGGGCAGGAGGTGAAGGAGACTTCCCCTCAAGATACTCGTGCAGGCGCTGTAGGTCAGGATCAGATTGCTGCTGTCGTGCGAAGTCGCTGGAACTTAGCAGTCCAAGGAAAGCGTCGTCGTCATCGTCTTTTGGCGGCGTGTCGACAGGGGCTCGTGACAGGCAGTCAGCGTCGGAGTGCTTTCGCCCAGACTTGTAGACCACCGTGACGTCGAATTCTTGGAGGCGCAAGCTCCATCGAGCGAGACGGCCAGAGGGGTCCTTCAAGTTAGCCAGCCAGCACAATGCATGGTGGTCGCTCACAACCTTGAACGGGCGTCCATACAAGTAGGGGCGGAACTTCGATGTAGCCCAGACGATCGCAAGGCACTCCTTTTCAGTGGTCGAATAGTTCGCTTCTGCTTTCGACAATGAACGACTTGCATATGCTATTACTTTTTCGACTCCTTCGTTTTTCTGGATGAGCACGGCGCCTAGACCAAAGCTGCTTGCGTCGGTATGGATTTCTGTCTCGGCGTTTTCGTCAAAGTGCCCTAGCACCGGTGGAGACTGCAGGAGACGCTGAAGTTCGTTGAAGGCTTCCGCTTGTGCCGAATTCCATGTGAAAGGTACGTCTGCCTTGGAGAGCTTGGTCAGAGGCAATACAAAGGCGTTTTCAACACACACAGACGCGTAGGAGGCTAGTTCATAACCTGACGACCGGCGAAAACGCTTTAACAGAAACGAAACACCTGAACTTGACTGGAATACGGGATCTTGCTCTGCTTTGCTGCCGCAGGTTGCTGCCGCTACTGTCCTGTATGGTACGAGAAATGCTGCAGCAGCCCTGTTTTATGAGCGGAGTGATGTCCCTTACAATGCATGTGTCTGATGACAGGAAACCACGTCACACACCGCTGGCAATGAACATGAGCTGCGTACGACGTAATAAAAAGAGCGATGGGTTAGCTACTGGGTCAGGAAACACCACGTGTGGACGTGTACAGCTACGTCCTTCTTTAGTAAACCCAATTATGGCCTTACGAACCCGAACGATGTCGCTATAAGTTGAAATATTTCAACTAATTCATATTTACAGATGTTCTAAAAATCTTGTATTTGATATGCCTTCTGCTAAAAGTGCAAAACATCATTCCAGTGTGCTATATTTTGATGCAATGATATTATAAAGACTATCCTTAATAAAGTGTGCGTAGAAGACGCTGCAAAGTTCACTGTTTGCCAGGTAAGCCGTTTGAAACAAGCTCCTGTATTGGTGTTTACAATAAGCCTCCCGCTCATAATTCTTATATTTAAAGATATCATACCTTAAATATAAAAAAATTGGGTGGCTTTTTTATATTTATTGAGAAAGTGTTCGGCGAGAATATTGCTTATGAAGGACTTACTTTTATTATTTATAGCACCTGAGAGTCGCTTTTTACATCACCTCCGCCGCTGTCGAACGTGCCAGTACCATGCACACAGACAAGCGTAGGGCAATGCCTGGTTATGAGTCACTGATAAATAAGACGAAAAACTGCGAACTTTCAACTGCTATTAATCGGCACACCACTTGTCAAAGTATACGGCCCAAGGGGTTTGCTTGTGGGGCCTGCTGTATGCCTCGATACGCACCCTCAGCGACCGTAACCACAAGAGAATAATGACTTTGCGTCCCTGCTAAGTTATCGACTGCTTCATGTGCTAGGGAGCACCGCTAAAAAGCTTAGAAGCAAACCCCTTGGGCTGCATACTTTTGACGTGGCCTGTGCATCACTGGCGGAACGACTGATGTAAAAAAGAGAGCCTGGAAGGAAATCATCGATGGCCAGATTAAAGTGGCAAGTATAAGTTTCACTCTCTGACGTGGCCACGGATGGTTTTCTTCCGGGCTGTCTTTTTATTCCTCGACGCTTCGGCTTGAGAGATACTTTCTACCGCGATGTCGAAAGCATGCCCTTTAAAATCTTTTCTCACAACCTGAGTACCGTGATTTAGCCTGCTTAAGTCTATGTGCAAGATACTAGCATGTTGGACAGGAGCTGAAAAGTGTGTTCCCATTTGCTGACGGTCAGTAGACAATTAAATGAACTATAAGCTCTTTTTAGACGAGATAAATACAGCCAGAAAACAAAAATATAGTGTCGTGTACTTCAACTAGTACTACTAATTCCCGAACGTCAAAGTTCTAATGCGGGAAAAGAAGGAACCTCTGTCTGACCGACGAAGCAATCCCGGCATAAATTTATTCATCGTTGCAGGTGAGTTACCTCCCCCCGCCCTTTCATTGATCACAAGATTGTGCACAATTATAGTTTCTTCTGTTTCATTTAATTTTCCATCACAAAATTAAGGTACTGTTTGCGGATGGTGCCTAGGTTGCACGAACTGAAAAATTGGCTAAGATCCCTGCAAGCATTGCGCGAAGCGTGTAGCGAATCACAATTTTAGTCGCGTGCGAACCCTGTAGAAAACCTGAACCTTTGTTTAGGGCACAATATTTGAGCAAGCATTTTTCAATGTTCTACGTTGGGAACAAAAAGACTGGCTCTTTCTATACGCGGAAGTATTTCTGCTTTCTGTAACTATTTTAATGAAAAATATATGCCATGACTTTCTAAACAGCGCTAATTTAGAAATTGGGGAGTCTAATACAAAATAATTTGAAAACTTTTTCACACTAAGGCGCATTTAAGAGAGTAGAAATACTGCGTAGAAGCGGCTCGATAAAGCAACGTGTTAGGGCAGGATGCAGTGCACAGTAACCAACCTAGCCGCCGCGTTGGAACAGCGATTATGGTGCTCGGCTGCTGATCTGAAAAACGCGGGTTCGACCACGACCGCCAATCTCGCATTTCTATAGACACGAAGTGCTTGAGGCCTGTATCGTTGCGTGCGGCAGACGAGACAGGACCAGAGGCTTCGAGCAAAGGGAACAGAAGAACCGCCCCTTTATTGAACGGCCATGTATATATACACTGAAGTGGGGGAGGAGGGTTTGTTCTCTCACCAACATGTTACGAGTATGACTGTTATCGCGTACGTCACACGGGTCGTACATACGAGGCCCGTGCTGCACCAGATACGATACATCCCCCTTTCTTTAGAAAGAAAACAAAGAAACAACATTGAGGACGATGCTTAGGAAACCTGTACAAAGCTTCGATCATGTGCAAGTCTCTGTGGCGGCCTTCGTTCTCGGTTTGACTTTCTTGGTACAGGTCCTTGGTGCGCAGGCACGCCTGCAGGAGCGTTGAAGGAGGCAGGGATGCTGCTCGTTGTGGCCGGTGACCCTGCGGGATCGTTTCTACTGGATGCAGAAGTAAAACCTTGAGTTGCTTCATGGCTCAGGTCCTCATCGCGCTCATATAGGCTTCTCTGTCGAAAAGCCTATTTTGTAGGCAGCAGGTGCCGCCGATTGCGCCGCAGGATTGTTCCGTCTTCGGTGACTATGTTGTAGGACCTGTGGTATCTTGACGCTTGAACGACTTGAACCTTAATGGCCCATGCTCCCTTTTTGATGCGAATCGTGTCTCCAGGGTGGAGCGGTGCTAGTTGTCTGGTGGAATGGTCGGTCTGGCGATGCTTTTGTACGCTGCTAATTGGACACGGCCGGACGTCGGGCAACGTTGTCCGCAGTCTTCTGCCTTGAAGTACTTCGCCAGGTGATGGCCTGGATTCCATTGGAGTAGATCTGTAGGCAAGAAGGCAAAGCCAAAAATCTTGATTCATTTCATTGCTTTTCTTTAAAATCCTCTTAACTACTTGAACGCCTTTTTCCGCCAAACCGTTGGACTGGGGGTACCTAGGACTGGAAGTGCTGTGGTTGAAGTCGTACGTTTGAGCAAATTTATCAAACGCGCGGTTGGCAAATTGTGGACCATTGTCCGAAGAAACTTCAACTGGTATGCAGTATCTGGCAAAAATCACACTTGTTGCTTCAACGACTGTCTGCGATTGTGTCATTGAGTATCTCTACCTCAGGAAAATTTGATAATGCGTCATAGACTCACAGGTATGACCATCCTTCATACTCAAAAATATTAATGCCGACATGATGCCAGGGCTTATTGGGTACCGGGCGCAACTTTAATGGCTCTTGTGGCTGTCTGTACGCGTACGTCATGCATGCAGAACAAGCCTGCACTGAAGCTTCTATGTCAGCATTGATTCCTTGCCAGAAGACGAGATTTCGTGCCCTTGCTTTACATTTATTCATGCCCAGGTGGCCTTGATGAATTCTTTCCAAAGTTTCTTTCCTCGTGATAGCCGGGACCACAACTTTGCACCCTTTTAAGATGACTCCCTTTACGTGGGAGAGTTCCCCCTCAAACGACTTCCACTGGCCTTTAAGTGGTTTTCCGCCTTCCAGGTCTTCGATAACTTTCTTCAAGTTTTATCCCGGCTAGTTTCAGTAGCCAACCTCTTCCAGGAGCTCTCGGTGACGAGTGAAGAGACTACACTAACTGCATGCACTTCAGTGTCGTCATTGATGACGTCGTTTTCTGTGCTGGTCCCGGTTGTTGCTCGTGGCAGCATGTCGGCGAGAAAAACTGCTTCACTGGCGTGAATTGCAATTTTGTGTCGTAGCGAAGAAGGCGCAGAAAAAAGCGCTGCAACCGCGGAGGCATGTCTCCAATGGCCTTCTGCGAGATGGCGATCAAAGGGTGATGATAAGTCTCAAGAATAACCGACCGACCGTATACAAAACGATTGAATTTCACACCAACATGTTACGAGTATGACTGTTATCGCGTACGTCACACGGGTCGTAGATACGAGGCCCGTGCTGTACCAGATACGATACAAGGCCCGTGAACTGTGCCATGTCGGTGCACGTTAAGGAACCCCGGGTGGGCTATATAGCCTGGCGGTCTTTATAGCCTTAATCGCTGTGCACCGTGAAAGTGCATAGAGCAAAACACTAAGAAACTGCTGTACGATGTCCTCGGCCAAGTTTGCCTTCTCTGTATCAGTGCGACTGAGTTCAGTAAGACGCAACTGCTTTTATCTGGTAGAAAAACCCGCAATATCTTTGCCACTGTGCGCAGAAATCTTCTTTACCATTAACCGAATGCGAGTGAACGCAATTTCGTTCGCAGCACTGGACAGCAATCATATTATGTTCATAAGTGCCCAATAAAGACGCATGATTTGAACTGGCACGTAGTGTATGGACTGAGGCGTGAGTAAAAATATAAGCGTTTTTCGAAGATCTTTTATACGTGATACATGTGTCCGCCAACCATTTTTAGATAGATGGATTTTCCGTTTTCGATGTCGAGTCATCTGCATCTGGATAGTGACAGGCGCTGTTCTATCCTGTCCCAGCGATAGAACTGCTTCTTGTAACAGGCAACGAGTATGAATACAGGATGGCTAGTGTCATTAAGGAGTATCTCCAGCGAGCTGTGACGGTAGTCACTGCGGAATGTGGGAGCTATTGTCTAAAGTAATGTTTTTTTTCTCTGAGGATTCTGGATTGCTTTAGAGCGTCATTTCGTTGTCGGGGGCCGACCGGCAATATCCCGAACTCAGGCTCCCCTCCCTGGAGACGTCGGCTGGCTCGGTGAGCTGCTGACTAGTCTTCGAATGCGAAGCTCGGAGGGCTTGCGTCACAACACTAAGGGGGCGTTTGGAACAAGGAAGGCTACCCAGCACCTCCAACAGGTATCACGAAGTTGTGAGTGCAATACGGGGAGCAGAAAGGCTGTAAAAATGGTGTCTAAAGAAAACTTTATTTGGGCTGACTTGCGCCCAGAATGGACTGAATCACTGGGCGGTGGCGTAGGAACAAGCATGCTCGGCGGTCGTCGAACAGAATGCCCGCTGGTCTCGGCCGTGCTGAATTTAAAGCTGGCAGCGAAATTATGAGGTACGGCATGCAATGCTACTACAACATTCTGGAACAACCTAGAATCGACTCTGCCTGGGTGCCAGCAATCGAGATAAATCCGGTGGCGTCTTTCATCGCAAATGAAGCGATATTTTTTTAGAGGCCTGCCGGCAGCTTTGAAGAATAAACAAACAAACACTACAAAGACTAGCGGCAATATAGTAGTCATACATGCGGCACTCACTGAAGCTTTTTAGTCTTCGAGCAAACATACAAAGCTTAATAGAATTTCCCTCGAAAATGCATGAATGTTAACAAACATTGCGTTAGCTTTCTCAGATATAGGTGTAAACGGTACAGCAAAGCGAAAATTTGAATCGGTTCGGCTATGACAAGGATGTAAGTCCACTACAGCGCAAGAACTGAGTGCGCTTTGCAAACCTTTATAGTAAAAACAATTCGTCACTTTTAATTCCGGTATGCTGTCAATATTTTTCACGTAATGCCCTCCTATAAAGCCGCACAACTGCCATTGATGCTTACCGTCGAGGTGAGTTCGCTATGAGAGGGCATTTATTGCTCACATTCACAATGGTCCGAAACGACAGTGCTTTTCAGTGTCTGATGTTTATCATGGTATTCTATGCGATTTTTTTGTGGTTGGCGGTTTTTTAACGTCATACACATGCCCCGGTTCAGGTCAACGAGTTTGGCAGACACTGTCACCACAATTTAGGCAGTTGTCTAGATGTCGACATACGCTTTGTTGGCTAACGCGCAGCGGAGTAATCTGATTTTCCAAATGCGCGTGATTTTTTCAGACTGGTCTGGAACACGAACAAGCAAGTATAACGTCTTAACAAAGCGTCAGGCTTTCTTGACATATCTTTTTGTCCACTTCCAGAAAATATTGTTCTGGTCATCGTGAAGTACCGCTTGTAACTCGATAGCACTAAACACACTTTTGCCCAGAAAATGCCGTGTCGGCATTGTTTGTGTCAGCGGTATCGGTGTTGTGAGAGAAAAATCAAGACCATGACTCTGGCAGGTAGTGCCCAGAGAGCAATCTAAAAGGCAGGTGGGTGACCTAGGTCACGTGACGTTGCAGCGCGATCGCTACCTGGCCACCGGATAGTGGGCAAAGTTCCCGTCGCGGCAGGTGAGACATAGAATAAAAATTACTCATGACTAGACAATTAATAATGATGAGCAAGCTATTCATGATTTGTCAATTAATCAGTAATGATTAGTCAATTTTTAGCCGGCTAATTATGCAGTGTCATATGCCAATTCAGGTAGCTTGCATAGAATGTTGGCGGCATCCAATAAAGTCATGCGAAATTATGTACATATTTTTTCTCCTCTGTTTTGTTGATATGGCATTTACAGTGAGAGAGTGATCAGAGAATTCTAGCAACCATCAGTGCACAATTTTTTTAAAAGCTGGCAAAATCCTACGATCGCCACACCGCAGAACAATGCTGCTAAACTGCTTGTGATGTTCATTTTGCGTGGTTTTGAAGACTTTCAACGCCCAACAATTTTCTTAAGTGGCAGTGGAGCTCAAAAGCGACCACTTTTTTTTGGAATGGAAAGCGCGCCCTTGCTTTAATTGTGGTTGGGATGTGCAGGCGTTAGGCTTAGCGCTGTGAATTGCATACCTCAAAACACAATAAAGAAAGAAAAGGGCACCGCCATTGCACACTATATGATAGTGTAGCGACCAGCGCGGTTTCAAAGCGCCTGACGCCGAAAAGGACGAAGTGTTCCCATCACGCGCTAGGGGGAAGGCTCGTGACCTTGGCCAAGGCGGGACGCTGCCGCCGCCGCTCCGCTGCTGTTTCTACTCTGGCAGCCCTTTAATAAATGTGGCCGCGGTCGCCTCCCTGGGCGTCCTCCATATTGTGGTTACCCGTCGAGCCGCACCTTCTCCCTCAGCAGCGTTCCTGGATATCTTCCTGGCAGAACCCAGCCTTCGACCCACCGCTTCCGGCGTTCCGGCCTCAAGGCGTCGGCGGGTGGTTCACTCAATTCGAGGCGGCGCTGTACCTGAACGGCGTCACCATCCAGCCGTTGAAAGACACCGTCCTCTGCGATATCCTCCCGCCAGACCTGCTGCGCCGACTTGCCTGCCCTGCCTTGGGCAGCCGGCTGTACGACGAGCTGTGCGCAGCCATTCTGGTGGACTTCGGTGTCTCCTACTGCCCGCTGCCGCTCTACGGCGCTGCAGAACTGCTGTCGCCGCCGCCAGCAGCTGGCGCAGGACCAGCCTCGATCTCGCCCACGTCGTCTTCGCCCCAGGCCTGCCCGCCTCGGCAGCCCCTGGCCGCTAGCTCTTCGCCACTCCAACTCTGCGTCTCCGGCGCCGCCTTCCATCGTCACGACTCACGAGGTAGGCTCACCATCCGCTTTCCCACAAGTCCTACTCCCACATCTGTCGTCTCCGCTTCTTTGGTAGAACATCATTGCAGCAGTGGCCATCCGAGATTCATTCTGCCCAGTCCCCACCACCTCGCCAACCACTGCCGTTCTTGCCAAAGCCTCCTGACACTAAGGACCGCTCTGTGCCCGTCTGCGTGTCGCGTTTTTCGGCACCTCCGCCTAGCTCGCCACAACAGGCCTCCGTAGCGCTGTCGCAGCCGCGGCTGGCTGATTCTCACGAGCTCTCGGCTAAGCCCCAGCCTGCTAGCCACAGCACCAGCCCCTGCAAAGGTCCCCAACGCACCAAACATCACATGAAGCAGGATGAGAAGGCAAAACCGGTGACAGTGGCAGAAAGCATGATGATAGTCACCCGCCTGATTTCGCCTAACAACGACGCTGAACCGGTGCCTATGCCTGTCCTCCCGCCGCCCCTTGGCATCCTTGACGGCCCCGGCTTTCCTGACGCCCCCAGCCCTCCTCTTCGGCCTCTGCTCTCCCGGTGCCGCCAGCCCTGCCGGCGTCTCCAGCCCCCTAGGTGTCATCGGCCCTCCCGACAGCCTCGGCACACCCAGCGCCCCCAGCCATCCTGGCGGTCTCGGCCCTCTCGGCGGCCGTGGCTCTCCCGGCAGCTTCGCCACTCCAGGCGCCTCCGATTGCCGCTACCTCGCCGGCGTCCTCCTACGTGCACGGCTCGGCACCAAGGGCGCCACTCGTGCGGCCGCCCGTCACGTTCAAGCCAATCGCTCCAAGGCTGGCTGTGAGCGTGTCCCAGCAGCCCCATGCAGTCCACCATAGCCACTCCCCTGCCTGTAATCTCGATGCGCCTCCCGTAGCCGCCCCTCTGGGTACCAGGGAGCTCAGCCCGGCGTCAGCTGCGCTAACTCTCGACTCGCAACACACCTAGTTCCCTCTTCTGCACCACCTGTCATGCGTCGGCCATCAGCTGCTGCACCTGAGCCACCGGCACTTGGTGCATTTCGCAGGCCGACCCGGATGACCCAACTTCTTCACGTGCCCCTCCGCGTCCCTCGAAGCCCTCCAAAAGCTCGGCCTCAACGCCACAGCCAGAGACACCCGCCTGAGCCTTACCTTTAGACCCCGGCCGGACTGCACGACTCTTGACTGGTACCAACTAATCTTCTAGGGAGGAGGGGGGTGGGGGCTGTAGTGACCCGCGCGGGTGGCAGTGCACGTGAAGCCGAAAAGGACGAAGTGTTCCCATCACGCGCTAGGTGGAACACATGTCACCTTGGCCAGTGCCGGACGCTGCTGCCGCCTCTCCACTGCTGTTTCTACTCTGGCAGCCCTTCAATAAATGTGGCGGCGGTCGCCTTCCTGGGCGACTTGCACAATAGGATATTTACCATTCAGCTAAGTTGTCTGGACATTTTTACTGGGAAGTGAAACGTAATTCTGCTGGAAAAAAATTGAGGTAAATTTCCCAATAAAAAAACACAACAAGCTGTCAACTTGTGCTCTAACGATAATTAAGGACCCTTTAAGTATGTATGTCTGTAGGCTTGAGAGTGTTCTGTTGGCTTTTTGGTCTGCGGGCTCGAGGGTTTGTTGTTCTGTTAGCTTGATGCTATGTGGGCTTAAGGGTCTTTTGTTCTGTTGCCTTGTTAGTCTGTGGGCTTGCTGTTGTTTAAGCTTGTCCATCTGTTGGTTCATTATTTTTAGGATTTTGACTTACAGGCTGTAGGCATGTTGCCCTACAGCTTGTTGGGCTCTCGGCTATTGAACTTTAAAGCTTGTCAACCACAAAGGCTAGAAAATATGCTGGCCACTGATTTGATACTTGTTCCTTCAGCAGGGAATCTAAGAGATACCGGACCTTATGCTTCCGAACACTTCTTGGACAACACAAAAGCTAAAGGAAGCCGCGCAAAAACAAAATTTGAGCACAATTCCGCATGCAGGCTATTACATTCCTAAAAAATTCATAATATGCAATGCTGAACAAAGAACACGAGGAACGTGACCTGAAGCCAATTTCAATATCCTAAAACAGTAATTGCAACTCAGAGCTTCAAGACAGTCAGTAACAGCGACTTTCAAGAAAAACCAAGAACACATATGCATAAGAAAATGAAAGAAGGTAGAGGGAAAATCAGTTCACAGAGGCCTGAAATCTAGAAGTTACAGCCTCTGCAGGTCTGCAAGCTTATGTGCAGGTGCTTCTTTGCAGATTTAATGCGCTTCCTTGCCTCTTCTGGGTTTGCTTCACCAACGAGAAGGCGAAACAGTGTTGTGGAAAAACAAACGGACTAGTTTTTACACCTGTCCACCACCAAAAAAATGCAGATAAACGTACAGAAATTAAGAAAATAAATAGTATAATGCCAAAGGAGAGTATAGGTCACGTGATGCATGAACAAAAATGCAATATAACCGTTCCTTCTCCACTCAGATTCTGGTTCTAGACTCCTCCTGACTGCAAAATCTGACAGAGAATGCTCCCTGAGCTCACACCAACTGTTTACAACGGACAGAGAAACTCAGTGATTTCCTCTGGTTGCATCCGTGCAAACTAGAAGTGTTTGGCCTTGTCACGCATTGAACAGTGGCGCGTTCTCGTGTCCATGATCTGCTGCGAGTGTATGTTACCTAACCATTCGCGAGAAATAGGGCTGTAAATAATTATCTAAATATGGCACACTGCAGCATACCTTGTACAGTGGCGACGTTTCTAAACGAGCTTTATTATTTAAAAAATCATAACCAATTAAGTGGGCATCTCGCCTTTTTAATAACACTGCCGATGACCGAAGCTGCCCAAGATGTAATTGCCCCCTGTCCTAGCCACCTGCATGAACAGCTCGTTGCCAGTTCCTCCATTACCCAAATCTAGCACTTGGTGCAGATTGATTCAGTACGTTTTAAGCTACTGTAGAACTGTTATTGCAGTTAAGGACAAGAAGGTGCCTTTCGGTACTGACCGATTCATGCGTGCTGGCCTCCAATGGCTCCAAAAAGAAGCCGTGCCTGGGGCTCCCATGTTACTGATAATCGTGAAGGAAGATGGCTGATAATGTAACTTAGCTACATTAAACAAAAACAGGCGACTTTGAAGCTTTGCAGATAGAAACTACTTAGCTACTTGTGGCTGAAAGTAAATTTTTCTTGCCTATCCGCTTCCAAAATCAGTTAAATTTAGTTACCAAATAGAAAAAGGCAACACGTCAATGAACAGAGATAACTAGGTCTTGTTTTTGGGGTGATTTCATTTTTCACGCCTTTGAGCCCAACTATACGCAGTGTGCATTCTTGTCTTAGCAAGAACATCGAGCAATGCAGTTTTCAAGTTTTTTGTTAACTTTTTCGTTTGCATGTCTGTCATTAACAACTGTAGAAAAAAGCTTCGTCAAACCAGCGCTGATGTGCTTTCACTTCTTGTCACCGCATAACATCGCCGCATGTAATGCCCTCTTGAGGTATGCAACGGGACAATAAACAAAAGTGCCATGCTTACATCATTTACAGTTCTACACCATTTACAGCTCTCAGACATTTATAAGTCACTGTGCCGTGACACCCGCATAGGTTCACCGCTGTGGCTACAACCAATCGCAGAGAACATGGCACCAACCAAGTGCACTGGAAAAAAAGACGTGCAGCAAACATCAGCAAAAGCGCCAATGCGTTTTGTACCCGACGTCGTGGTTTGAAATTAGGAAAACCCCACATGTTGCAGGGGGCCTGTGCACACACCTAACCAAGCAACGCTCCCGCATGGCCACGTTATCTCACCGCTAGCCGCGTCGGCCATCGTTCACAACAAATGCTAACACAGCAGGCTACTGAAGCATTAGAGATCAGCGTTTGCAAGCAAAAATCAGGTACGATTCTCGGACATCATGCACGGCTGCCGTCGCCATGCCGCCACGAATGCGCCCCGTGGGCCCTGTTTATCCGGCCTCCCATTCTGCACACAGATTTTACCCTCTCCACGTTGCTCCAAACGGACAAAGCATCCTCATGGGAGCACTACTTCATTCGCAACGTGCCCATGTCGCCCAGGAAAGGCGATGCGTAGTTCGAATTATCAGTGGTGCAACCCATTCAACCCATGTTCAAGTTAATGACCTTTTTTCACATAGACTCCAATGAAGAGTGAATGGATCAAGTCTCACAGTTTGAATTATCAAGAAATTCGAATCAATGAGGTTTAAATTAAAGATCTTTCACTGCAGCTGTATATGGCAGTTCAGTAAATAAATCGCTTGCATAGATGCCACAATCCACAGTACTATTCTTATTCCTTAGCAGCACTGCCAGATTTACAAAAAATGTACCATAACATTGCGAAAATAATCATTCCTGCCAGCTAGGTGATTCGTGTGTAACGTAAATCTCACATTCTTGATGCGAGTTCCCCATAGCAGCGTCAGTGCCGCGGAGAAGTGCTCCGTCAGAGCCAGATGCTGTATTCAGGAGAACATGAAGAGCAGATGGCGTCTGCACAGCTTAATACCAGGACACTGAAGGTTCAGATAAATGCGCCAAAAAGGCCTGGAACTAGAAATATGTCTTGTATTGCTTCAATTACTCAACCCAACAACTAAAATTGTCCCACGAAAAGGTTATTATCACATCTACTTAATGCACATTAATTTAAAGATCATGCGTGCCGGTGCACACAGCATCAATAATTAAATAGACGCTAATGACAAACTGAAGTTTGCTTGTTTCGGTAGATAGCCGTGTTCAACACAGCGGTTACTTTTGTTGAAGCCAGATCTTTCAGGAGCTATAGAAGGTCAAAAATGTAATACACGTGTCGTCACTGCTGCCTATTTCTGCAGGGAAACACTGTGCCTTAAGACAGTTTCTTCTCATGGATCCCCAAAAATAAAACCGAGTGACCTTTCCTGTGGTGACCACTACGCCTTTTCGGTCTCGACGCCTCAGTCTGCAATGAGTAGCGAAAAGATTTTGAACTCCAAATCTAGTCTGAACATCGCTATGTCTTACAGAAACACCAGCACATCTAGCAGCCATAAAATCAAGTTTCAGTGAGTGCGAATACAGCATAGAGTCGTCCTATACGTTCTTTTCAGAGCCATTTTTTAAGTAATGTCACTCAGCGTACACAAAGTAAACCTTACCATGTTGCCATGGGTTATCCACAATGGCAGCAGTGCAAAAGGGAAGCGGTTCAGTACACCCTGTAATTAGTACAGAGACATAATTAGGACAGACACATATTCCAATTGCTCTTGATACAGGTAACATCATTTATCGAGGAAGTAACAACGGCGCCAGACAAATTTAATGCTGTAAAATGCAGAGCGCCTAAACTTTTAACGTAATTAGCGCAGTACCACATGCACAAATTTATTCGTGTTGGCGTTACAGCCATTGGCTACGTACTGTGATTGCCACAACTCATATGTCCCAGAAATGAATGCTCCCACTCTATTACTCATGCAGAAAACGTGAAATTTTGTTAAGAGCAACCTTGTATCATGTGCGCACTGACTATTTATAGCTTTCAGTCAAACGAGGCATTTCTGCTTTGTTTTTGTTCTAAATGGCAACAAATTATTCAGCACATGTGACCCTCTTGGCTTATCCAGGCTTGAGTTTATGGCAACTTTTTCAGCTTGTCAACCAGGTTCAGCTGAATGTTTTGCAAAACAAATTTACTGTTGTATTCAAACAGCGTTGAGAGGGTATTGTGCTTGGTTCAATGTTCTTAATGAAGCAATTTTTACTTGCTTGAAAGTGTTACCATCACGTGGTGCACGTGTAAAGAGATTAAACCTGATGATGTATAGCACCAACTCTGTAAATATTATTAAGGGAGCAATGACTCCTTAGCATCCACTCAAGCACACCATACGCCTTAAAAGGAAATCTATACATTTAACAGAAGCTTTGCAGTGGAAGAATATTCATCAGGGTTCTATATTCAAACCAGGGGTCACCAGTTATCCAGAGCAGTCACTTCACCAATCGAGCTAAGCAGGAAGGCTAGAATGTGACAGTGCGATGCCAAATTCATCAGACTTTTACAGCAAAAACAGTGTTAGGAGAACCCCTTCCCTCTCTCCCAAAACACACTCACCGCTTCAAACTGTTGATCATATTGGCTGCCTCCTGTCTTCTTCTAGCCTCCCGGGTGTGCTCGGTTACTAGCCTAGGGTAATGATGCGGGTTAGTTGGTAAACCATGATTAAAAATATATGTAGCGCTACTTGAAACAGACAAGCACAAAGACGAGATCAGACACGCGAGCGCTTGTGTGTCTGCTCTCGTCTTTGTGCGTGTATGTTTTAAACTGCGCTCTATATATTTTTATTCAGTTGGTAGGGCAACTGCTTCGGACAGGAGGCAGTCCTGAGTTCAAACTCTTGAGCGGGATGAATTTTTCCTCAAACGCGAAGCGTCTCTAAAAACTGCGCAACTTCCATTTGTACCCTTATAGTCACGCTTGGATGGATACCAACGAGTAATAGCTCTATTATTACAAATTTATTACTCTTTGATGAATTCTCCTAAATCACATATGCAAGTATTACAAAATGGCACCATTAACAAACTTAATGCGTTCAGAATCTGCTATCATTTCTCGTGCATTTGTGGTACAGGTGTAAGCCACAAAACTAACAGAGCACACAGTACATCAAAATATATAGCTTTTTTACTCTCTTGCTATTCCTTGCAATTTCTCTGCTGTTGAGACAATCAAATTGATTTGATAATACCATATTTATTCAAACCTAAGTCGATAGTATTTCTCATAACACACGATACAAAACTCGAAGGTCGGCTAAGATTCGATAATTTATGAACTAATAAAACTACTCATTGAAACTGAAAAAATGACATGTAGGCCGAGCAACCACACAATTCCAATAGAATAAACTATTGTAGCCATCACAGTCTGTAGGCAAAAGGAGCACAGAAGACTGGCCACCACGTTGATCATATACTAAATTTTATCATGCTGATCTATATCTCGTGAAATGGCACTACTGCACGGAAGAGGGGCCGTTGTGGACTCCGGCGCAATAGAAGCAGGTTGCAAAATATGTCCTTTTCGTATTGTGTACCTTGCATTCATACCACTTCTAAAATAGATAAATACAGAACGGAATGAAATAACTTGCCATTCATTGCCGCAGGCTTGGCCTGCTGTTCATAAACAATGTTCAGGCGCACCTCGCTTGCTGTTGCGTAATGAGCTTCACTTCTCGAAATTGAAAAATTTTTGCTGGTTAATTCTTGAGGCCATATACGAAGTAAATGAAATGTTCAAATTTTTATGTATTAACTTTTCCTACATTTAGCCCCTCCATTATTTTTAGAGTATTTCGCTTATACCTAAGCACATAGTGCTAGAAACTGTCACTCGCAACTGCTCCAGCTAACTTGAAAACCGTCACAACTGAATGTTGCCTGAGAACTGGTAATGGTAGTAAATGTTTAAGCTTTGAAAACACGCCATCAGTGAGTGTGTGCCAACATTCTCATCTATTGTCGATAAATTTAGCAATGAGCACAAATTATAGTTATCAAGTCTCGATTCACTGGACTTGATAATGCAGACTGCCTACCACAGACTTCGATCCGGATGCTTTGGAAACCAATGAGTTAAGGTTCTCTGCACAAGAACATGAAGGCACACATAATGAGCTAACACTAATGCCAGCTAAATTCAAGAAGTTTTTTTTGTAATATCGGTATTCAATAACATGTGAAGAAAGAAATATGAATGTACTAGCACATATTTACAAATCTGGTTCATAACTTCATTTTCTTGGCAGCGGTGGCAGCGCATCGTTCACAACCTGACGCCTTATCTGTCACATTTTGCAGCTGCTCGCACCGTTGCAAGGCTTAAAGAAGAGTGACCGCAATCTACCGTGCCGCTGCGCCCTGGGTGTAAGGACTGGCTTCTGCGCATCCTATGCGGCGCCACGGACGACTGGATACAGCTTAAAAGGAGCGGCTGAACACACGACGGTTTCTTGGCAGCGGTGGCAGCGCATCGTTCACAACCTGACGCCTTATCTGTCACATTTTGCAGCTGCTCGCACCGTTGCAAGGCTTAAAGAAGAGTGACCGCAATCTACCGTGCCGCTGCGCCCTGGGTGTAAGGACTGGCTTCTGCGCTTCCTATGCGGCGCCACCGACGACTGGATACAGCTTAAAAGGAGCGGCTGGACACACGACGGTTTCTTGGCAGCGGAGGCAGCGCATCGTTCACAGCCTGACGCCTTATCTGTCACATTTTACTGCTGCTTGCACCGTTGCAAGGCTTAAAGAAGAGTGACCGGAATCTACCGTGCCGCTGCGCCCTGGGTGTAAGGACTGGCTTCTGCGCATCCTATGCGGCGCCACCGACGACTGGATACAGCTTAAAAGGAGCAGCTGAACACACGACGGTTTCTTGGCAGCGGTGGCAGCGCATCGTTCACAGCCTGACTCCTTATCTGTCACATTTTGCAGCTGCTTGCACCGTTGCAAGGCTTAAAGAAGAGTTACCGGAATCTACCGTGCCGCTGCGCCCTGGGTGTAAGGACTGGCTTCTGCGCATCCTATGCGGCGCCACCGACGACTGGATACAGCTTAAAAGGAGCGGCTGGACACACGACGGTTTCTTGGCAGCGGTGGGAGCGCATCGTTCACAGCCTGACGCCTTATCTGTCACATTTTGCAGGTTGGTTTACAATGTCTCTCTTTCTGTTAGCACGGGATAGTTGCATGTTGTGTCTGCTGCCAATATTGCGTTACATTGTGTGTGCTTCTTGGTTGTGCTAAAGGGGCCATGTCGCAGAAGATAAGTGACCTGCGTGATGAAATCCGCCTTGAAATTAAAGCTGCGCGAGAAGCGGTAGACCGCGACTTGCGTGCAGAAATTAGAACGCTTCGGAGCGAGCTCTCCGAACATACTCAGAGCTTGGAATACATGAACAGCGTCTTTGAAGAAATGCGGGAAAACTATAATGCTGCCAAGGTAGAGAATTCTGCCCTGAAAGAAGAGAACAGTGCATTGCATGCTGCACTACAGGCCACCCATAGCCGCCTCGCTGATTCTGAGTCCCGCCTAGTGTTCTCAGAGCAGTACTCACGCAGCAAAAACATTGAAATCAAAGGAATAGAGGAAAGCCCCGATGAAGACATCACTGACATTGTATGCAAACTTGGAGTGCTCGCTGGTGTACCCGTTAATGCCGAGGACGTAGAGGCGTGTCATCGTGTTCCCTCGAAATCTAAACCAAATAACATAATTGTACAATTCACTAGGCATCAGAAAAGGGACACACCGGTTGAAAACGCAAGGAAACTCCGACTCAGCAGCAAAGACTTCGGAACCGCATCAACATCGCCGGTCTTCGTTAACGATCACCTTTGTCCCTTTCTTCGGCGCCTTCTGAGCTTGGCCGTAGCTAAGAAAAAGGCAGCCAGATGGAAGTATGCCTGGAGCAGAGGAGGAAAGATATATGCCAGGCAGTCTGACGGCTAGGAATTGATTGTTATCAAGAACGACAATGACCTAAAGAGGATTCAGTAGAGACACACAATAGCCAGCGCGTGCGTAGAACAGACTACTTGAAAAATATATAAGTATGGGTCACCGCTTGTCTTCTGAACTAGAAAACAGCTGCAGAATTACTAAGGGCGCTGCTCAGCGCGCATTCAAAATGAGGCTACTGAAAAGCGAATACCTTAAAAACGTGCCTTGGCCGATTATCAATGCAAATAATAGCGAAGGCAGGCGCTCTATTCCTATGCTTCGACGGAAACTGATAAACGTAAACACAGGTGCGTGCTTTTGGGTGGCTCTAGATGACAACATGGATCAACAAAGAGTATGGTGGAGCTGCCATAAAAAAAACGTAAACCAATGAGCTCCTGCCTGTACCACTAAAGTGTCACAGGCTTAACCCAATCGTAATATAAATGAAAAGGCCCGAAGGCAATGTTGTGCTTTTGCCACCCGAAGGTGGGAAAATAAAAAAATGGGGTAATGCTACTAAGCGACCCACAGCCGGGGGAGCGGGCCCGGGGAGACTCCCCTGATCTCCCCTGGGACGTAGCGGAGGGGGTGGGACATAGGTTGTGGGAATGGGACTGAGGGAAGGGTTATGGGTAATGTGATGGGAATGGGGACAGCGAGATATTGACCCTCATTTTATCATCGCTCGACTCCTGTCTGGCCAGGACAGGGAGGGCGTCGATGTTCTCCAATGGTGCGGCTCCACTCACGGGATTCCCGACCACCCAACGACGCAAGCTCCGACTCGGAGACAGGGAATCCTAACCCGGGGCAGCTGCCTCGGGCTCCTCCACGACTTTCAGGGGTCCGGTTCGGACTTGCATTACGCTCCCAGCTACTAACCGTCGAGTGTTTTTCGCGGCTTTTCAGACTCCGGAAGTATGTGTGGTGGATCCCAGGGACCCACCTGTGCTTCCAACCAACCAACCATGCACTTATTTCCTCCCCTGGCTTGCTCCACACCTACTGAGGAGGGAGTGTTCAGGGCCGGGCTGACCGGGCCACAAACCAAGAACCTGGCCGAGGGTGAGATAACCCGGGCCTACTCCACCGCTACTCCGCAACATTGACGGTTTTTGCATCGGTCCTACTAAGGTCCCCCTTACCTCGGCGTCCCGCGCTCTAGCCTCACGGCCCCGCGGTCAGCCATCCCTGGCTGCTTCCCCGAGGACATCGCTCCCAAGGAGCCCTTCTGCTGGAAACCCCCGCGCGGACCTGGCCTCTCCGTGGCCAGAAACCGACGCGCCAGCCGGTAGCCACGCACGCCCCCGCGTGCAGAGGCTTTTTGATTTTCGAACAGTTTTTGAGTCCAATTCCGTGAGTCCAACCTGATTATGAAACCAGGCCTGCCTCCGCACAGGCATCGGACCTCACGTGCGCGACTGGCCCACTCAGTCGCTTGGGAGTCGCTGCCACTCCCATGGGGTTTTGCATCCCCAGAGGACGGGCCCCGGCCAGCCCATCCCCACCGCTCTGCGTTGCACCGGAACAAAGCCTAGTAGCCGAAACTACACCGGCCCGTATCCGGTGGCAGGGGGGGCCACGGGCAGGCCGCACAGTCGGATTTCCCCCCCCCCAACATGGATCAACAAACGCTTTACATCAAAGAACCTCCAGACACACGATTTAACATCCGATTGCATTCCCTTACTTTTTATTCTCTTCATCATGGCTTCGCCGGATGGTAGTTATCTGAATATGTCGGAACTTAGAAACTATGCCACCACCAACACACAGACACGGTTTACCTGTGTTCACTTCAATCTGCAGTCTGGTGGAAATAAATACGCGAATTTAGAATGTTTCTTTCGCGAAGTAGGAATACTGTTTTATGTAGTAATGTTTTCTGAGACTTGGTTCAACACTGAGAATGATGTGTTTCGTATGCCTGGATACAGATCATATTTTAATAATCGCACTGACCAACGAGGTGGCGGTGTTTGTGCCCTGACCTCGAACAATATGAACTGTGAGCTGCAGCCAGAATTCTGTGTTGTCACACCAGACTACGAAACACTGACGCTGAGGTCAGGGTCAACCATTTTCTGTGTTTGCTATCGTCCGCCATCTGGAGATACCTGCCAGTTTTTTTTTCATTTCTGGATTCTATTTTGGAGTACGTAAACGAGAACAAATACCTATTAATTCTAGGTGGGTACTTCAACATAAACTGGCTTGGTGAAACCAGTGTAAAAGAAACCTTCGAAACCCTGTTAAACATTCACCTATGTAAGAATGTAATAGCGTCACCCACAAGACTAACAGTAACTTCAGTCTGTGTTAGATCTCTGCATCACAAATATTGATATATCTCGTGCGAAAGGTGGAGTCATAAATTACGCGCTCAGCGATCATCTTCCAATCTTTGTCTATTGAGCATATTGTTAACACCAACAGACACTCAAGACAACCTTTCCAGTTCCGTGTAATCAACCCAGAAAAGCTGTCATCCTTTCGCACCCGCTTAACCGGCTTTAATTGGGCCGATGTACTTGATTGAGAAACCCTGAAGAAGCTTATGATAAATTAATGAAAATAATTACTGATGCTATTACAACTGCTTTCTACTTGTTACGCTAAAACGACCTAAAAAGGCTCGTAAGTCATGGGTTACCACCGACATGCTAAAGCTTATTAGAAAACGAGATCGACTGTATGCTAAGTTTCTGCAAGCCAGGAACCTTGACACATTAAAACTTTATAAAGAGTACCGGAATTTTGTCAACAAAGAACTACGTGCAGCTAAAAGGAATTATCACGAAAATCTTTTCAACTCCCCGACTGGCCGATCAGAGGATATATGGAGGATATTGAGTCTTTTGACCAGAGAGTCACCCGAAACAGTCTCGGAAGTAACGTTAGATAATGTAGAATTAACCGGGTTGACCTAGCCAATGCCTTCAACGATTACTTCCTCTCTGTTGCACAAGCACGAAACACCACTGCTAATTACAGCTACATGGAACAAAGTACCGGCCACAGTATATTTTTGAAGCCCGTCAATATTGATGAAGTTATTGTAGCGTTTGTATCGCTTAGGAATAGTAAGTCAGAAGATGCTCTTGGTCTTCAAATCACACCAGTTAAACATGTTATTGATGTAATAGCACCCTATTTGATGCACATTTAAACGCCTGCCTGTCGTTCGGTCTGTTCCCGCGTGGCATGCAATCCGCTAGGGTTACCGTGATCTATAAAAAAGGAAACCGAGATGAATTATCAAATTATCGTCCTATTTCTATTCTTCCAGTCATTTCCAAAGGATTCGAAAAATTAATTCTACAACGCTTGATGGTTTTTTCTGACAAACATAACATTTTAACACCGGCTCAGTACGGCTTCCGAAAAAATAAATCAACCGAGTTAGCTTTGCTTGCTCAAAAAGAGCTGATATTGCAGAATTTTGAAAATAGAAATATCGTGTTTGGCCTCTTTTTAGATTTCACGAAAGCCTGATCTCATTAATCACCGCATCATGGTTAAAAAGATGGAATACTACGGTTTTCGCGGCAAAGTTCTCTCTTTAATATCTTCTTACTTACTGCATCGCACACAATTTGTCGATATTCAAAGACAACGCTCAGCTATTAAACCAGTAGTTTCGGGTGTCCCTCAGGGGAGTATTTTAGGGCCCTTACTATTTTTAATTTATGTCAATGATATTGTTAATATCGACAAATCTGCTGACTATATTATATACGCCGATGATACAAGTGTGTTTTTTTCTAGACAATCGAGCATCAGTTTAGCCGATCGAGCAAACAGGACACTGGGACATATAAATACTTGGGCAACGGAGAATGAATTAAAGATCAACATTGCAAAGACAAAAGCAGTGATCTTTCATCCCCGTCAAAAAGATATTTCTATTCCATCCCTGGTAATAAACAACACTACAATTGAAGTGGTTCGCCATTTTAATACACTAGGGGTCATTTTTTCAGAAAATATGTCGTGGGACGACCACATTACCTACCTCTCCGGGAAGCACTCGCGTACGACTGGCTATTTGCGTCGCTAAGGTTCATCTTTTCCTATATCAGTTAACGTATTATTATACAATTCCCTTTTTTCCTTGGTAATGAATTATGGCGCGCTTGTCTGGGGAACCACAATGCTTAATAATACTAATAAACTGCTGCGTTTACAGAAACGTGCTATCCGCATTATTTCAAAAGTCCCTCGTTATTCACACACAGCCGAATTATTTAAAAATTTAACATAATCGGTATAGAATCTTTATATTCCTACAGACTAATCCGTCACTACAAGTCAGAAATAATTAAACACGACAATTCTTTAGCAGTGCTAGCCGCACTTGCTACGAATTATCCTGTGTATTGTACACGAAATCCGGAAAAATGGAAAGTTTATGTACGCCGCACAAATTACGGGAAACAAATGTTGAAATATCGTCTACCAGGTATCCTGAGCGAATTGCCTGGTGAAGATAACCGAGATGTCTTCAACAAGTCGTTCAGGGATCTGCGCAGCATGTTTCTCTAACCAAAGAAATGTACGTGGCAATGTTATGAGTTTCTTTGTTTTGTTTGTGAAATAAGCCCAGTTACAGAGGTGTGTGTTATTTCGTTCTCGTTTTTTTTCTTCACTTCACTTTCGTGCCGTGCATTTTTTTATTCTTAGCCACTTTTCTGCATTTTTCGTTTTTTTTATTTTGTACGCCTTTCTGCCTTGTGGGAAGCTGCGTTTTCTGCGTTTTCTCCGTTTTCTCTTGATTTCACTGCCTGTATTTTAAACATTCCGCGTATTCCACTGTATGCCTTGTAAGGGGCACGGACCTCGTCAAGCCACCTTTGGCTTTTTGTCCGTGCCGCTAAGAATCTCAGGATGTGTGAATAAATTGATTTAATTTGATTTGACGTTATGTACAGTAGTAGAAATGGCCGAGAGCATTTGGGAGCAGGCTTTGTAGCAGGCGAAAATTTAATTTATAGCAGCTTTCTCGCTTACTTTAGCACGGGCCGATACTGAGAAATAAGGTAAAGATGCAAATATAATGGTTTTTCAGGAAATTTGTGCCAAGGTTTAAAGCATGACGTGTTCCGCAAACCATAGAACAGTGCAAGGTTCAGTCTTGCCCAGGTTAGCATATTTTCAAAGAAAAACTGTTACTAGGCCTTTCCCGCTGTATCCGTTATCTTTAGCATAGTAGCAAGACTTGTCTTGTGACTATCACTGACGTCAACCAAGCGAGCACTGCACATGTACGTGCCGACCACATGATACTATATGCCATGAAATGAATGCGAACGGAGTCGCCTGGTGCAGAGCCCTCTTAGCCACCCAAGGGCGCCCCATGTCATGACATCGATCCCGGCCGCGGTGGCGGAATTTCTATGAAGGAGAAATTCTCAAGGCCCGTGTACTGTGTGATGTCAGGGCACGTTAAAGAACCCCAGGTGGTCAAAATTTCCGGAGCCCTTCACTACCTTAATAACCCAAACCAAACCATGTCATGACACCTCCAAGCGCATGCTTCAGAATGAAGACTACGAGGAGCAATAGCAAATTCACAAATCGCAAAATCACAAAAGCTGCACTGAACAAACGCCTTAATAACAATTTAAACCAGCGAGCCATTTCTTCAATGCCCCTAACAATGAAGTTCAGAAACATAATGAAGCCAAATTTTGTATTGCTAAATTTAGCGCAACATTTTTCAAGCAAAACATGTGGAGTATGTCGAGTAATCGCTACTTTAGATTGGCTCATTCGTGTTTTCTTCAACGCAAGCTTGGTTACTGGTGGCACTCTCAGAGCGAGCCCGAGTAAGATCCGTGAATTGAAGCCATCAGATGTAATGTGTCTGAAACCTTACTCGCAGTTACACATTTACCCTATGGGACGCGTGACAGGGCTACCAAAACCCAATAAATTTATCGGGACCAAAATTACACTATTTACAAGTAAAATTCTTTCAGCAATTTTTTTTCAATGCATGTGCATCCCCATGTTCATTCCAGATGCCGTCATTGCCTTCGAGGCAGATGAGCAGCCCGTGTACTAACAGCAGGCATTAACGGGCTACAAAGTGAAACTGGGTGTGCGCTCATCTTTCTTGTCGCACAATGAGAGAATAAACCAGCCATGCCTGTGCACATACAAGCAGCAGTTTTTCACCTCGCATATGTCACAGCTGTTTGTTGCTGTAATAGTGTTTTGGTGTTTGTTGCTGTAATATTGTTTTGGCGTTGCACTTGCACAATTTCATCAAAAACCACCTATTTGAAGGAACATGTCAAATGTTTGATGCAGTAATGCAGGTTAGAGCAATTTGTCACAGCATTCCCACCACTGCATGTAGCATACACACAGCCCTTTCCAGTTACCTGAAATATAGTTATATTTTTGGCAATGTCATAATGATTTTCAAACAGCAGTCACTGATATTGCAATGTGATCCAGAATTCGTTTTGCAGGTCTACTCTGCCAAGCATCTTATTATCATGTGCTCATAAAGCTAAACATAAACAAAGCAAGGAAGACTTTCGAGAGTACAAAGAGTTATAAAATATCCCATTCATTTTACAACTGCCCAATGATTGTCCCCCTTCTGTCTTTGCACTATGCTTCCTTTCAGTGTGTGCATGCAAAAAAGATGTTGCGAGAGAACTTCTCTGCATCTAAAGCTTCTTGATACATGCTATTTGCAATTCACAATGCCCCATTATGACAGAAATAGGAACCCCTCTAAAGAGCACTCACCAGCATCAAAGATCTTGGACTTCAGGACTCCTCCATCTGTACATTCAATGCACGAAGAGCTTTCAGTTCTTCTTTGGTTTTTGCCAATTAGGATTTCAGAGCCTGGCACTCTGCATTTGACGGTGCTCTAACACCGTTGAAATGGGCGCTCTTAGACAAGGCGAGTTCATTTTCGGTCTATTTCAGCTTTTCATGCTGTTTGGTGGTACAACCTTAATGGAACTGAATCGACGATGTTCTCATTTATTGCTTCCTTAACCAGGTCCATCTCCTGGTTATGCTGCAGTTCCAAGCTCACCTATTTTCCAGCCGGGTTACCTGCAATTGCGTTGCCGGATGTGTAAGCCATTCATGCCGTACAATCAAGCAATAATGAAGATGCAACATGGAGAACAAAGCTGGCTAACAGTTGCCGCTGCAATCAATATGGCAGAAAGTAGAGAATGGTGCAGAACATCAAGATTTGACATGTAACAGAAGCTACTGCCGTAGACTTGTAATACACCTGAAACTCTGACAACAAAGGCGCGTTTACACTGGCGAGTCTCGAAGGCGATGCGACTTGCTCTGGTCGACTCGCGAAGGGTGCCAATTGACATGGTGTTCATACATGCGAGTCGACTTTGCGACACGCTTCCCGAGACCTCTCCCTCCGAACGAGAACAGGGGAGGAGAGGCGCCACTCCCGAGCCCTGCGCTGCTTAAGCTCGAACATGAGGGTGTGAGTGACCATGCTCAATTTTGTTGAAGTGTAATGCGGGTTTTAGAGCCCAGGAAACAGTAGTGCACCAATGACCAAGCCAGCAGTGCCTGTGTATCTGCCCCTGCTTGCAGTGGCAGCAAGCAGCCAGCTGCTTGACCGTCTGCAGAGCCAGCGTCATGCACACAATGAATGGTTCTACAAAAGTCAGTTTCCTCTTACTGGCTGCCGTGACGTGTTCGTCTAGCGATATAACAGAGAGTACCTCTTTTAACACACGTGGAGAAAAGGCCAAGGGCACATACGCGTCACCTCACGACACATAGTCAGAGTAACCTAATAGTGAAAAAGCGTATCGGTAATTGTCTATCAGGAAAAATTACTCCGAGTAATCGTCCCGATACCACAAAGGCAGCTTGAAAATGCATGCATGACCTGTGGTCTATATAAATGTTCAAGACAACTACAATATCTCTTTCCACTTTTGAGTTTTTTTGGTTTATTGGCACATTAAATCTATGCACTGCTTAATCATAAGAATAAAATAATATTAGACCGCAATGACGACCGCCACTGCGGAAAATTTCATGACACAGACTCAACATCTCGTCAAACAAAAAAGAAGAGCGTATGGAGTAGAAGGCGCAATACGGCCACCGAAGCGTGTGTGTTTGAACGCGGGCGCCTAAAACGGGCACGTGCGCAGGTGTTGCCACACGGTGTGGCCTTAATTTCCCGGCAGAGCAAGAAACCGGATATTAACGTCACATGACTTACTGTCATAGCCCACTACGCAGTGAATTCGTTGATGATTTCTGGGACTTGATGCCGCATTGCCAGAAGTCGATCGGCAAGCGATTGCCCAAAAATGGTCGCTATGAGATTGTTCGCGGCTCCCCCTCCGTGACGAGTTGGCTCAATTGCGTCACGCAACCTCGGCAACTCGCCATTGCGAACGCACGTTAAGGCAAACGCGTACTACAATGACAGATGGCAGAAAGAATACAAACAGTGCTGATTCATAAATTCATTTTATTTACTCGCACAAACAATATATTGCTGGTGAGTCAGTGGTGTGTTCTGTTGTCTTTTGCTATATTACCCTGTACGCGTCTACACAAACATTTACTAGCTAGTCGAGCTTTCTAATACTATCCCTGAAACAAGGTTAATTTGTAATATGTTACATTCAACTATTATTAATCACAGTCTGAAGCTGTTAAGGCTTTAGATGTCTTAAACCACAGATAAAATAATTTCACAACATGCCCAACAATAGCGTCCTTGTGTTGCAAAACTCTTATTAGTGAACAGGTATAAAGTACTGATGATTGCAGTCTGCTCTACATGCGGTCAAGCTTTTACAACTTTGACCAGAGCGTTGACAAGATCGACCAGAAAGAGGACGCCGGAGGTGCACTGTTTCAACTGATTGAAGGCTGGCAGCCAAGCCCACTTCTATGGTGCTAATTACGTGGCCAAAACCACATACTGTAATGGAACATTTTCAGACATGGCAGTCATAAGATAATGAACCTACCTTCCAATTTGCCTTTTCCTTTCCTTAAAGGAAACGAGTCCTTTCTTGAATCCCTTTCCAGTCAAGGCCTCCATTTCTTCTTTTTTCCCTGCACACCATATATTAAGTGATAGCATACTGTAGGTATAGCGGCTAAAAGGCAGAACAAACCAGTGGTTCTGCATAAAAATTTGCGAAAATGATAACTATTCATAATTAAAACAGGCCATTAAAATAACAAAACCAACGCAATGCGATATTCTTGTCTCAGAACCAAGCTATAATGACGCACTGTCAGGAAGCCATATGAATTTTTTTACTGCAAATAAATTGACTGTTTCCGCTAGTCAGCATCTGTATGTTCCTCACTACCCTCCCTTCTTTGAGAGTAACCTTACACCTCTTGAAGAAGAAATCTATTTCCCGCAAATTACATCAAAAATTGAAAACGTTCTCCCACTATGAAAGGAAACTAGTTATTTCTGAGCTACTCCCAACACGTATGCTGCAACCGCGAGGATAAATGCCCTACTAACACTGAGAAGTATTTAGAGACCTGAGCAGGCTTGTCTAGTGCGCTCGAGGTGCACCAGCAGGAGCTAAAGGTGGAAAATTTTAATGCAAGCAGCGGTTTTCACAAGTAAAAGCTGCGATCAAGCGATGCCACGTGCCTACACGAGTGTTAAAAGCAAAAGAACAGTGCCCGCAAAAAGCAGCTGTGGTAACATTTCACGTTGTTTATTCTGAAACACACCGCTCCAGCGATCTGGACAAGCGTGCTCACTTCTGTAGGCGAGGCCCGCAGATGCAGTGACGGGAATGATGCCGGTGCAGGTGGTGGTATGCCGTGTACGCATGTGAATGGTTTCAAGCCGCCATCGGTGTATGGCAATATAGCGGCCGCCGTAGATTGAGCGCATGCGCTTCAGCGAAGCGCAGGTCAGGTATTCGGTATGTGGGGTTTGACGCCACGCAGCTACATATGAGCTATCACGAACACCGCAGTGAAAGGCTCCGGGTTAATTAGGCAACCTTGACTGCTTCACCTTGCGGTCGCACCGCACAGCACACGGGTGCTTTATATTCCCTCTACCCTAAGATCAGTCCCTAGATCAGTAGCTAAATGCCGAAGCCGCGGAGCCACTCGACGGACACAAAGCGCAGGTATCTGTAAACCGCTAAATCATTTTCTCTTCCTCTTACCAAAAACGCACGCTGCATTCAACGATATCCCAGAACACAATGTATTTGGTGACTTAACCGCCAAATGCAGAATTGGTTTCATGGCCGCTCGAATAAACGCTGTACAACTTGGCCGGTTCAAATCCGCTGCATTTTTCGGGTGAAAAAATTCTATTTGCCACTCGTCCAACACGCATGTTGACTTATCGCACGTGTATTGCACGTAAGCGAACATTTTGCATAACACGAATGAACTGACACGCCGTCAACAAGGGAAGAAATCACCGAAAGAAGCATGGCTTCACAAGCTTAGAACTCAGACAATGCCCGCTCTCATAGTATTGCGATTGTCCAGCTGTTTCACAGAGAACCCATGCGATGGCGTTAACAATAAATAAAAATTTTTATTTATGTTGATTCCCAACGCCGTTAAGAAATTTTATTACTGAGGATATTTATTATTATTTTTAAAAATATATTTATTTGTAGCAAATGCGCAGATTTTTGTTCAGTAAGTGTCTGGTAGAGAAAATTTTGTCATTGTGGACGCGAGGCGGCGCTGTGCTATTAATTTTCGAGGAGAGACACGCTGCCAAAGCTGCAGCACGAACTCTTCTTTCAAACGCTGCACGTGGTACGCAGTCCGAAAATTGCTTCTCTTCACGTCGCCGCACATCCGTACTCTGTGCAAATTTAAAGCTTAAAGAAAAATGAAAACCAAAAACTTGGGCAACTTGTTGTATGGTTCTTGAAAATAATTTTCAGCTAATAAGAAGTTACAGAACACAGTTAAAGGCAGTTCGAGGATAAACAATTTGCCTCAATTTACACTTGAGGAAGTTTCGCAGTTAGTTTTGATGCTCAACCTCAGTTGGCAAACAAGGTGCAAACAGGAGAGCCTATTTCGTCACCGCAATGAGAAGTGGTGCTCGCGTAGCGTTTTAGTTCTTGTTCTTTAAGCGATGAATCGGCCTATGCACACTGCGGGGCCATTGTACTTCGTATTCACTCCGCGCTTGCTACGTTTCGATGTTGGCAACAATTTTCAAAACTGATTAAATGCTGCGAAGAAAATTTCCAAGTTTAACACAACAAGATGCATGATCGACCATTGAAGGCGACCAGTTCGCAGCGGTGGCATTTTTCTAATCAGTGAAGGAAGATCAGACATTAGGGGATTGATAAATGCATCTTTGCACAGATAATTGAGTTTACGACCAAACTCAATATTCGTTGCTTTTAATGAGGTTGGTGACGTTCCACAAGCAGGAACGTAGCAGTCAACATACGTGTGTACATCTACACGTGACCGTAAAGTCAGGACTTGGCAGGAAATAGTGATGACTCATTGCTCACCGCAGCGCTCTCACGTATTTTTTCCAACTGACCTTATACACCAACGTTGCGCTCTTCCATTTCCTCTTGCGTCACAGTGCTCTATGTGCACTGCATACTTGCGCACGTTGTGTTGTTTGATTATTGCCATCAAAGTTTCTGCACCGTGGGCTCATATTGTGAAAGTGTACGACGCCGACAGTTTGACACGGGGCTGCAACTGCAATAAACTTCGCTACGCCACGGGCGCCGCGGCAACGCTACAGGCGCTTTGTCGAGCCTGGATCGACTACACAGGTGCCCAAGCAGACTGTCTGTAGCCAACGCCGAAGGCTAAAGCATCCCAGGCTGCTAAGGTACCGGTGAAATGTCTAACTCCGCGCTAACGTTCGTGTTTTTGTCAGTAGGTGTCGAGGTAAAGCGTTAGAAGGCGTTATGTCCAACTTTCATGTTATTTACACTATTTTTCAGAATTAATCACCAAACCTCAGCAGCCAACCTGCTAATTTGGCTGGAAAAATTGAATCTACGAGCTGTGCGACTGAAGTGTCTCCTCAGTACTGCTCTGATGATACTGCTTCAGGTGCCTCTTTTAGCACAAGTGCATCCGTGAGCTGCCAGTAACTCGAAGCAGTGCCGAGCCGTAGCGATGTTCATGCACCTCGTGAAGATCATGGCATCATCCCTAGCAGTGATAGCAGTTCTTTTGAACAGAATGCTGATGTCGACTCTGACTGTGGGGCTCCACCAGACAGCCTGAGTGAACAAACTGATGCTGACACTGTAGATGACGCTAAAGATTGCACAGGAAATTACATTTCTGAAGGATCTGATTGTACCAATAATTTCATGAATAACTTTGAAGCTCTCTCAAAAGGAACTCTACCGCACTAGTTTACCACCAAAGCGCTGGCACTCGTCCTTCTCTTTGCATAAATTGTAACGTCGGGACTGACATGGGCACAAAATAGGTAGCTGTTGATGCTTATAAATGTTCTGTTTGGCTGTCAAGTAGGGCAAGGAAGCATGTATTTGCTAAGGAAACTTTGGAAGAATAACAAATGTGCACTTACATTCCTCCTCTTTTGACACTCTTGACACGAAAACCTTGGAAACTCACACGACGTTGGAATGAGAATGCCAGTGACCTGCAAATGACGTCGTTTCGTAAAAACATTGCAAAAACTGATGATTGGTGGAAGTTTTCTTATGTTTAACCTCGAACAGCAGCTTCTTGACATTGTGCAGTGCACAAGTAATGTTCTGTTCGAAAATCTCCACAAGTTTTCAAGCCAGCCACGCACGCCGTGAGTCTACACAGACATCACTGATGGCGATCTCTATTGGAATATAAGGAAGCAACGGAACATGACCTGAAGCGACCTCACGCTGATATTCAACACAGATGGGGCTACAGTTTTGAATGAAGTAGAAACACCATTTGGCCAATCCAGTTCATGGTGAATGAACTACCAGTTCAAATTCGACAGAAAAATGTCACAATTTTGGCCTTGCGGTTTGCAAAGACCCATCCGCCCATGTACGTATCCATGGCAACGTTTGTTGATGAAGTCTAGAAAATAGGAAGACTTCTCTGGTCCCGTGCGAGTACATTTGCTGCCTCAGCAGTTCGCGCTATAGTTTGCTGTGTTGACCCACCTGCAAGAGCCGCCCTCTTAATAGCGAAGCAATTTAATGGTTACTTTGGATGTAGCTGGTGCTTGGAAGATGGCACAGCTGTTGATGGTAATTGTTTCTTAATGCATTAAATTAATTTTCTGATTTTTTCACCCTCTTTTTATTGAAGAAGTGTTTGCTGCAGTTAGTTGTTGTATAAGAAGCTATGTGCCAAATGGAATCTAAAAACACAACTAGCAAAATATACTTATAAAATGAAAGCCAACAAGATTTCAGCTTTCATTGGTGTTCCATTTGTATGGCTCAATGATTGATGTCCTAACTTCAGAAATTACAGGCAGCAAAACATGTTTTGGCTTACTTATGTTGTGAAGGTCAGGATAGCTTACCCACCCGTGGAAGTTTTGCCTCTTTTCAACTTCTAATGCGGGAAGTGCTATTGCCGGAAGCGGTCATAGATTATCACATCTTTTTCTTTATGAACGAACGCTTTGCTTTCCAAATGTATTATGATTCTGTGTAGCTGTGTAAACTGTAGAGAGACAGTGTTTATTGATAGATGATAAATACTGCATTTCGATAAATTTCACAACATAATCGTCAGCTACCTTTTTGGTGTTCAGTTGTCTTATTTAGATCTACCGCGGTGGCTCAGTGATTACAGTGCTCGGCTACTCACCTGAAAGACGCCGGTTCGATCCCCGCCGCAGCGGTTCAGTTTTGATGCAGGCGAAATTCTAGAGGCGCGCATACTGTGCGATGTCAGTGCACGTTAAAGAACGCCAGCTGGTCGTAATTTCCGGAGTCCTTCACTGCCGCGTCCCTCATATCCTCAGTTGCTTTGGGACGTTGACCCCCATAAACCAAACCAAACCAAGTTTTCTTATCTACATCACTGAAATGATACATTCATAAATGCATATTTGTAGGCATGGTGAAGTACCCATGGCACGAACAAGCGCCACCTGACAGGATACATGGAGCTGTGGTCCGAACAATGAATCAAGTGGCGTGTTGGAAAGATTCAGTTCAAGGAATAAAAGGGCCATCTTCACTGGTGTGGCTGAAGGGCTTCAATCTTTCTGGGGCCTGCCTCCTGACTATATGCACTGCATCCTAGAAGGCGTAAAAAGCAGCTGGCAGATATGTGGCTCGCAGCGACTGGGTCGCCGTACTCCATTGGGCGCCAGCTGCAGTATCTAGATGCCCGGCTATATGTCTTTAAGCCCCCAGTGACATTTTCAAGGACAGGCATACCCCTTTCAGAAAGTTCATTTTGGAAGGCCACTGAGTGCAGGTATATCATGCTGTATGACAATGTTCCTTGCCTCTCTGGTGGGCTGCCCAGGGATTTCTTGGGCCATTTTTCACTCCTTGTAAAGGCAGCGTTTTTGTCGTTGAAAGATGTGGTTTCTGTTGATGACGTGGTAGAAGCCGGAGCTTTGTTCTTAAATTTTGTGATGTAGATGAAAAAGTTGTACCGCACCGTCTCGATGACGTTCAATTTTCACCAGTTGGTGCAATTCGCTAAAGCTGCACGTATGCTCGGGCACCTCCTCAACCTTTCCTTTTGAGGATGCGAATGGGCATGCACTGGAGTTAATTTCAGCTAGTAAGCTTGTGCTGGTGCAAGTAGCTGAGAGATGCATCATGCACCAAGCATATCACGACTTTGAGAAGCATGCAGAGCTTGCAGGCCATCATTCAACAGCAAAAGTAAACATTGAATTGAAATACAGACGCTCATTCCAGACATGTGTTCCTGGAGTAGCCCATCCAGCCATATGCATGTCACCTCGGCTTTCAGGACTGTTCAGGGAAAAGAATGTTTGTGTGCCTCCAATGTCCAAATATTTTCGAGCCCAGGTTGGCTGCATTATTATTCATTGCGCTGATTATTGAGCCAAAGAAATCTTGCTCCTCGTATGTGAAAATGAGTAATGGCATTTATTGTTCGGTGCATGGAATTTATAGTTCTGTAGGGCGCATTGCGCTTCATTCTCAGGAGCAACTGATTACGCAAAATGTGTTTGACCTGCCACAAGTTTTGCAATGTCAGCATCCACCGCCTACTGGAAATCAGTGTATATATTCCTCTGATGATGTAGTTATGCAGTGTGTTTATTTAACTGTGGGCGATGTGTCATACAATTGTGAGCAGCCAAACCTGAAAGAGAGAGATTGAGTTTTTGTATAGACTGTATGCCCCGTGTCTAGGGGTTTGACGTTTCGATTGACGCCGAAAAAAAAGCCGATAAAAAGTAAACGAAATTCACTTTCTGATATTCGCTTTTAACCAAAAGTGGTCAGTATTCTGGTATGGAAGGCATAACTAGCTGGCTGTTGAGTACGAGTTGTACTAAGCCATAGTTAAAAATGAAGAAAAGTAATAAAGTTAGGGGCATGGCGGAATGGTGGCATTGTTGAATTTGCAGTGCAGTTGTGCAATTTGAGGTATTGTTCCGCTAGGGCACACTACTCTGTAGACCAGAGAGCACCACGTCCTAGCTCCCTTTTATAGCTATCAGCACTATTTGGTCCCTATCATCACCTGTTTAGAGCAATTAGCTGGCTAAGTAGATTTATCAGCTTTAAATACGACACTGACATGAAACCGTGCATGGCCGCCATGAAGAGTATCATGATCTGGCTACCGTGACGATTTAGAGGCAATTTCATCTCTGTCATTAACACACAGACCACGCGATTCTCCGTCCTCTCAGTTAACCAAACGCTGCAGTCCGACAGCAACATGTCAATCTAGATCTTAGAAGTAAACTGCCACTTGCAGTTCTGTCTGCCGACGGTCTCATTTAACTTGGGTGACTCTTCTAATGACTGCATCAATTCCATCTACAAGCACAACTCCAAATACTACCTATTGCACGTCAAGTAAAAGTCGCCGAAAAAACCTAAATTTGTGTTCGGAAATAAACGCCAAAGAAAGTCGACTTTTCTAAATATATGACTCGGAAAGTCTAACCCCTAACTATGGCCAATGTGTGTTGAAAGGTTAGATTTGTTGTGATGGTGTGCTGCCATAAGAAGTATCGATAAAAGTTTCCAAGGGCAACCAGCTCACTTCAAATGCCATGTATTAGCTGCGACTTAGTTATATGCTGTGATGAAAACATATTGCAATTTGCTCCGCGGATAACACTGTTCATGGGTAGTATGTATGTGTATATCTGGAAAGGAAGGTTTGATTTCGTAGAGTTTCATTTGCTGTTGTACTAATGTACAACTGTGCATCACCACGGTGAACTGTGCATCACCACGGACCCGAGCACCCGCGCCTCGCCGTGCGTGGCATCGCCGTGTCCGGGGAAAAGGGGATCCTGGTGGTTGAGCCGATGCCGAGCGTTTGGACCTTTAAGGCCCCTCGGCGGAGGCAACACACCACTTTGGCCCCAGCTTCCTGTAGACGGCACCTCCGACCTGACCCGACCGGGGGAAATCGGCAGTCGCCTTTTCCTATCCTCCCCTCCATCTTTCACTTTCCTATCTTCTTTCTCACAACTCTCCTATCCCCTACTCACTTCTTGGTTTCCCATTTTTCTGGCGGCGAGGGTTAACCTTGTGTGACGAACTACCCTGAGTTGCGTCATATTCGGTTATAGTTGCGGTGTACAGCTGACGCGGGCAGGCCTTGCTTGCAACCTCCTGTCCCGTCCCCATGTTGGGCTCCGTGGTGGGTGGCTGCCACCGCAGCCGAAAAACAACTTTTTTTTATGGATCCCTTTCCTTCAACAAATGATCGCCCTCATAAACGAGGGCGGACCGATGCCACCACGCAGTTCCTGCAAAAAACAAAAGAAGTTTTCCCTAGATACCATGTCGTACATAGTGAAAATCTAGATCAACCAGCTAGGAAAATGTCCCCATTCATTGTTTCTAAATCTCTTACCGACGCCCTGGGCCTTGGCTACAAGGTGACGAAGCTAGCCAGTGGCGACCTACTCCTCCAAATCCGAGACAAAGTGCAATTTTCCAAACTCCCATTCATAGTGTCCTTTGGAGACATTCCTGTATCCATTACTGCACATCGATCACTAAACACAGTGAAAGGAGTAATATCTGAACACGATTTCCTGAACCTTTCTGAAGAAGAGATGTTGGAGGGTCTGAAAGACCAGAACATCTCCGAAGTACATCGTATTAAAATCCGAAAAGATGACAAGGAAATAGCAACAAAACACAAAGTCCTGACCTTTGCCTCCAGCCAACTTCCCGAAACCATAGAAGTAGGATATCTCAAAATAAATGTAAGACCGTACATCCCAAACCCCAGACGCTGCTTCAAATGTCAAAGATTTGGCCATGGCTCACAGAGCTGTCGTGGCCGCCAAACATGCGCCAAATGTTCGTCAAAAAATCATGAATCTGTGGACTGCAGTGCTTCACCACTGTGCGCGAACTGCGAAGGGGATCACCCCGCGTACTCGAGGTCATGTCCTACCTGGAAGAGAGAGAAGGAAATAATAACAATAAAGACAAAGGAAAACATAACATACCAAGAAGCACGAAAAAGACTCCCATCAGCTTTCCAGTTCACGGCGAAATTTGTGGTGCGCAGGGGCGGCACACCACACCAGGCTTCGGCCACTGCCCAGGAAATGCCTGAGGCAGGGCCACCCCCGCCCCCGGCAGACGCAGCGAAGGCTGCCCTGCCACCTCTGAGCAAGGGCCCGCCGGCCCCTCAGTCGGCCGCCCGTAAGGCTTCCCCAAGTCGGGAGAAGCCACAAACCGTACACCTGCGGCTTCACCGCGGAAGTCCAGAGCCTCTAATGAGGCGATGGACACAACTCAGAACTCGCCTTTGCTGCAGCAGAGGCACAGCTCCCTGGAGCGAAAAAGAAAGAAGACCCCGGTATTGGCACCCCCAAAACCGGTACCCTAAGTTTTAGCTACACTAGTTAAATATGGCGTTCCTTATACAGTGGAACTGCCGAGGACTAATAAATAACTACTCTGACATAAAAGAGCTTTTAAACACAATGTCCCCGGTGGCTTTGTGCTTACAGGAGACCAACTTAGGTCCTAAACAAAAAAATGTTTTAAACCAGTACAATATCTTTCAGTGTGACCGAGAGCAAGCAAGCAAACTGTCTGGAGGTGTTGCCATTGTCATCCAGAATGGTGTGGCAACCCGCGAGATCAAACTTAAAACCAAGTACGAAGCCGTCGCAGTCACCATTCTTCATTTTAAAACACTCACAATATGCACCATATATCTTGAACCACACCTAACAGTAACACTTCATGATTTAGAATCCCTTTTAGAACAGCTACCGGAGCCATATCTGCTAGTTGGTGATTTTAATGCCCACTCCGGTTTTTGGGGCAGTGCACACACTGATGCAAGAGGTCGTATTTTAGAAGATTTTATTCTAAGTAATAATGTTTGCCTTCTTAACACCGCAAAGATGCATACTGCTCTCCGAGCACGGGAAAAATGAGTTGCATAGATTTGTCTTTTACTTCACCTTCTATCTTTTGTGATTTTAAATGGGATGTCATCGATAACCCATACGGCAGCGATCACCTCCCTGTATCAATAAGCCTAACATCCCCACCACTAGTCACCCCAACGAAACCACGACGGTGGAAGTTACAATTAGCCGACTGGGAACTTTTTAGAGAAAAGGCCAGCTTAGATAAAATATTTTCAGATGACCTCAGCATAGACGAACTGAATGAAGCTATCACGAACTGCATTTTAACAGCTGCACGCCTAGCAATTCCTCGGTCATCTGGAGTAGTAAACCAGAATCACAAAATTTGGTTTACACAGGAATGCAGAGATGCAAAAAAGAAACAAAACAAAGCTTGGGGAATTTTTCGTAGGTACCCAACGCACGAGAACTTAATAAGCTTTAAAAAAGCAAGAGCAAAAGCTCGACATATTCGCCGTAATGCAGAAAAAACTTCATGGCAAGGTTACGTGTCCTAAATAAACAGCTCAATTACATCAAAACAAATGTGGGAGATGGTAAAAAAGATAAATGGCAGCTACTCCCCATTCACAGTTCCGTTTCTATCAACCCCTGGCATACAGACAAATTTAGAAGAACAGGCAGATATTTTGGGTGAATATTTTTCTGCAGTTTCGAGTTCATCTCACTACAGAGAATCATTCCTGAAATACAAAAACGCAGCTGAAAAACAAAGACTGCCGACAAGTGGCAGTTCAAATGAGCCCTATAATAACCTACTTACAATCCAAGAAATTAATAGAGTACTGTCCGCTGGTAAGCAAACTGCACCTGGCCCAGATGAAATACATTATCAAATGCTGGCTCATCTCTCTGAACCGGCTGTGGAGGCGCTTTTAAATTTTTTTAACAAAGTTTGGGTATCGGGGAAACTTCCCGAAGCCTGGAAGATGGCCGTTATTATTCCTCTATTAAAACCCGGAAAGCCCTCTACCCTTCCTAGCAGCTATAGGCCCATAGCTCTGACTAGCTGCCTAGCGAAATCTTTTGAAAGTGTATTGAACATCAGACTATCATTCGTGTTAGAAGACCGGGAGCTTCTGGATGTCCATCAATGTGGTTTTAAAAAGGCTTGCTCCACCACCGACCACCTGGTTCGTCTAGAAAACACTGTTCGTGAGGCTTTTGTACACAGACAGCATTGTCTCGCTGTCTTCTTCGATTTAGAGAAGGCGTATGACACAACGTGGAGATTTGGGATTATTCAGGACCTGGCTGAACTGGGCATCAGCGGCAGGATGTTGAACTGCCTTAAAGACTATTTATCTAACCGTACATTTCACGTCCGCCTAGGCTCAACCCTTTCAAGGAAGTTTATCCAAGAAAACGGAGTACCTCAAGGATGTATTTTGAGCACAACACTCTTTATTGTAAAAATGAATTCTATCAGGAAAATAATCCCAAAGTCCGTAATGTATTCTGTCTATGTAGATGATCTCCAGATAGCTTACACATCCTCGAATATATCAACATGTGAACGACAGATACAGCTAACAATAAATAAACTGGCAATATGGGCAGACCAAAATGGCTTCCGTTTTTCTTCACAGAAATCGGTGGCCATTCTTTTTTCACTCAGACGAGGCATGCAGATAGATCCCACCCTACACCTGAACGAAATAGACTTAGCCGTGAAAAAAGAACATAAATTTCTAGGTGTAACATTCGACAGAAAGCTCACCTTCATGCCTCACATAAATGAGCTTAAAAAGAAGGCTTCTCGATCCCTGAACATACTCAAAGTGCTGTCGAGAAAACACTGGGGAGCCGATAGGACATGTCTGTTACAAATATACCGCTCTGTAGTACGCTCTACCCTGGATTACGGATGTGTAGTGTATGGGTCAGCAAGACCATCGTACCTCAAACGGCTAGATCCGGTACATAATTTCGGTTTACGTCTCTCCACTGGTGCATATAGGACATCACCCATAAACAGTCTCCATGTAGAGACCAATGAACCATCGCTTACAGATAGAAGAGCCATACTCACATGCTCATACATTCTAAAAATCCGTTCACTGCATAAACATCTATGTTACCCTATCGCCACAAAGTGCCTTTCTAGAACACTCTTCAACAGCAAGCCGCAAGCTACTCGGCCTCTCCTCTTGCGATTTGAAGACATGTGCCGGAACCTTAGCATATTAGACGTATTGCCAAACATTGCCTGAAGGCGAGGTCCACTGCCGCCATGGCACAATTTCCCTGAAATCTGTGATTTCACTCTAACACAGTTCCGTAAGAAACAAATTCCGCAACAACATATACTCCAAGAATTCCTCACACTCGAGGAAAAGTATACTACTTGCACAGCATTTTATACCGACGGTTCAAAAACAGATGCATACGTTGGAAGTGCAGTTGTACAGGGAAATTGGAATAAGATAGTAAGACTTCCACAGTGCGCTTCCATCTTCACTGCGGAATGTTACGCCATTTGTGTAGCCATAGAAAAAATACTAAACGAGAACCAACCCAACAGTATTATTTACACAGACTCACTAAGTGTGCTCACAGCCCTTCATCCTAGAAATGCAATAACCCCGCTGCTTGGCGACCTCATACACAACATTACAACAGCCATAGCTCAAGGAAAGAACATAAGACTCTGCTGGGTACCAAGTCATATTGGCATAAAGGGCAATGGACGAGCACATTTGTGCGCTGCTCAAGCTTGTGAAAAGCAAATTAAAAACATAAATGTGCCCTATAGAGATTGCATGAACTTAATACATATTAATGCAAGGAAAAAATGGCAGTCCACCTGGAACAACGAACTAAATAACAAACTACGGTTAATAAAACCAGTCCTAGGTGAATGGAAGTCATGTGTGCACCAGAAACGTTTCAAAGAGGTCATTATCTGCCGTCTTCGGATAGGTCACACACACTTCACACACAACTTTCTGCTAAGGAAAGAAGACACACCAGTTTGTACATGCGGAGATGAACTTACAGTGAATCACATTTTAATTTCATGCTCTAAACTGGAAAGGCTACGGAAAATGTGTTTTTCTCCGTTTTATAACCAATACATCCCTTTTCATCCATCACTGCTCTTGAGTGATAACGCAATTGTGGAAATGTCCTGTGTTTTTAGATTTTTAACAGAAGCTGGTTTTCTTAAAAATATATAAATCATGACCCAGTACTTCGCCTGATACACCTCGGCCATTCCTCATTCCTGAGAAAAAGGGTGAGGTCTGTATTTGATTGGTTGGAAGCCTCGAGATCCTTACCCTGGTAAGGATGGCTGCTGAGGTGACCCGACCCCCTTAAAACGTTTTTAATAGTACCCATTTCTAGCATCTTTTTCCTTCATCATCATGAGGTAATTTTAACTATTTAAGCACTCTGCACCAGCGACGATTTTCACATTTCTATAAAATCATCCAGAGATTTCTCCTATACCTCCAGCTTGGCGCATGATGGCCTTAGTCGCCTATGCGCCATAAAACCCAACACAACACAACTAATGTAGTAGGACACTGCAAATAAAAATATCACAATAAAATTGCAGCTGTTCTAGCTAATGGTATGTGGAAAACGAAATGGCCTTGTGAACCCTTAGAATGGTAACTAATTGTATCATTGCTTTCCTGAACAAAACATTAATTGCTTTGGTAGCTCAGCTTTTTGTGTCTTGTTTCACAATATATATCTCTGAATGTTTTCATTTCTAGAAGCAATAAATTTTATTAGTATGGCAGCCTTTCAGTATAACCAAGCTAGCAGGTTGTGCCACATTGAACATGAGAACTGTAGTTGATTTCGGATGACTTGGTTGCAAAAATAATGATAAATAGAAATTCAGTACAGATGGTGTACATGCCGTGTTGCTCCATAATGGTAGAGACATAACAATACAGATTGCAACTATTAACTCTATGACCAAGACTGCTATGAAGAAAGTCGAATAAGGCAATTTTTTCATTATTTCTAGCTGTACAGGGCGACTTATCGCAATATAACACAGGTAAAAATTACTCTAAATTTAACTCATTTCTTGCGGCCTAAGCGTGCAAATTAAGTTGCCATGAATGTAATATTTTAAGAGCTGCTTTTCGTTGCTCAGATGGGAATTAACTGCTTAAAATTACGGAATGTTTATGGGTCTATTTTCGAATTATATCTGCTTTTTTGTTAGAAATAGAAATGATTTACGTAATGCTATATTTATGGGTGCATGAGAATATATATGGCAAGAAAGTTTTTAGGTGGTACATGCAAGTTGGCTAAGGTGTTACCTTCATTGTGATGGAATGACTTGCACTTCATTGAACAGCATTTTTGTGCTCATAATTTGTTTCCTTTCTCGAACATCTCTGAACTTAACTGTCTGATGAAGCCTTACCCTTTTTTATGCTGGCATATTCAAGAGTGAGAACCAACGCCTGTAAATTATTGTGCCTTGTTTGTTGTGCCATGTATGTTTTATGTTTATGATGAGGATGCATAAAATCTTTGCATTTTTATGAGCATGTCGAATGTTAATGTACGTTGGCTTTCACATGAACAGTGCGTAAATTATTAAAATAATAATTACAATCCTTATCACAACCTGAGAGTATGAATCTGTATATTACTCGCATTTCACGTTTTGTAAACTATTCTGAGTTGAAAAAAGCAGCTCTAGTGGGTAAGTAACGCCCAAAAGTTTCTCATTTCCACTGCAGTGCACTCTCACTGTTATATTCTGATTTTAGTTCAATACTGACATTCAGATCTGACATGTACGACTAGCAGTGCACGAACTCTATCTGCATTCAGAAAGCATCTTAAGTTCCCACTGCATGAATATGTAGAATGAATCTCACATATAAAAGACATCTAAACAGAAAAGGGTTAATTCTCGGTGAAAAGTCCTGAAAACTTCGCTATTGCAATTGCATGTGTACTTCAATTCAAGCTACGCCGAGTTTTTGCGCAGGCATGATCACTCAATCGTATACGGCGACTGGAGTAATGTTCGATCGAAACCGCAATCAGTGCGAAAATCTAACTACCTTCAGAACGGCCGATGAACTGCGGTTTGCATATACATTAACATAATTCATTGAAGCAGAACTCCGCGCTCGTCCTGCTCGTCAGCAATATATATATATATATATATATATATATATATATATATATATATATATATATATATATATATATATATATATATATATATATATATATATGCGTGTGTGTGTCCTGCTGTACATACACGGCTGTACAAAGCAGCCTGAGCCTATTTTGCAGATGGACAAAGGAAGACAAAGGTATTGTCTGAACAGCGCAAACCATGCATTCATATGGTTGCACGCAGCAGCCATATATGTTTGAACACGGCTGATTCTAGCGCACAAATTCAACCACACCAGGAGCAGCTGCTCAAAACTGTGTTCAAATACAGCTTAAATCAAATGCTCCGGTCCCTAGAAAATCAGTCATACTAAAATAAGGTGATTACTTCAAGGAGAATTATAGCTGCTGGCCGTGCTTCCTTGCATGCATGTGCTGGGGCGCGCATGCTTTCAATGCGGGCAGAAAAGATTGCGAGCATTTAGTGACATCTCGACAGGTTAAGGACTCGGTGCAAAGTGAGTGATATAATAATGACGAAAACTTCGTAAGCTAGGAGGTAAGTTGAGAGCATGTTGACTGATGTTGTGGGGGATCTATGTTCCGCGCTGCATGACCACATTTTGCAAGAAGGCCAGCCAAAACATATAAGAGCAGCTGAACCATTCGTTTCTGTACACTCTACCGGCACTTTCATTGTAAAATAAGTTATTGTCACACGAAAAAAACAAAACTCGCATTCAGCGGCTTGCACGAGAGCATATGCGCAATGTAATCGCATTTGTTTGACTGAACTTGATGAGCTTTTTTGTTTGCGGTCTTCTTGCATTTAGATATGGACGTTGCACCTACAGAAAAGCCTTAAATATTGCCTTCAGATCTTCAGAAATGTTGTATGCAGAAGGCGCATACAGGTCCCTTTCTGGGACGGCGGGCTGCTTACTATGTTGGTGATACAGGCTGCTTTGTATGCCGCTGTTGGTGTCTGCATGTTTGCTTCTTCTTCCCTTAAAATGCCTTCAAGGACCGCTGATTGTCCTACAAAATTTCTGTGGGATAGACAGAGCGTTTCTGTAAAAGTTTCTGATCGGAAAAACAAGCTGAAAAGGCGAGAGCACGGCTCAGGCGGCGTTACCGTTTTCTCTGAGTCGGAGCTACGTGATGGGTAATTATTAGAACCTGCGGCGCCGACGATAAATGCTACATGTCAAACCAGGCAATAGCAAGAAATTCTACCCTAAAGTCATTCCGCACTTTACGGGTAGTTATACAGGATACTGCACGCGCTCCACCAGTGCGCTGTATGACGGCGCAAACACAATAATGGTCTTGAATACCATATTTCATGGAGGCATTTTATTTCGTGCCGTATGGCATCAGCGGCTTCACAATTCACGTTGAGCTAGTATTGCTCTCTGCGCGTGAAATATTCAACTTCAGAAGGTCCCTTTAAGACGTGAATATAAAGCGGGAAATGTTTGACACCACAGAATCCTAAACGCCACACCTGTTAATGGTCTTCCCGAACAGCAATAACAGAAATTAGAGATCCGCAAATGGCAATAACGGCCTTCCCGTACAACTTTACCCGAACGAACGCATCTGAACATGAGTGAAGTCCCGGTTCATGCTATGTTGTTGTGCTGCAGGTGTTTTTAATACCATCGTTGCTTCCTCTATGTACGATAAATACTGGAGTGGACCAGTTCTATAAACCGAGTGATTGCCTCTACACTGCATGTGTCTAATAATAAGAAAACACGTCACATACCGTTGGCAATTAGCTTACGTTGTGTGCGAAGTGATACGCAGAGCGGCGGCTAGGAGCAAAGAAAGAAACACGCGTAGATGTGCACAGGTAGAGGTAAGTCATCCTTTTTTAACACAATTATGTCTTCTATGGGCCCAACCTGCTTTATATGAGTAGAAACCTTTGAACTGTTTCATTTTCATTCATCTAGTTTTAGATGCTGCAACTCATACGCCCTCTGCGAAAGGCACAAAAATCTTTTTAGTGTTCTCTTTTGTTATAAAGTTTGATTTTTAATCATTATCTTTCACAGAGCATGGAACCTGTGTGCAATATAGTCGCCACGCCAGCCAACGACCTAGCAAAGCGAAACCACCATTAGGTAATCAGGCTGAACAGATGCTATCGCACATCTACTCGGTTTAACTACTTAAAATACCTGCAATTTGATGATGAGTTATAGCATATGAGAGCCGCTTTTTACCCATCGCGGTCGTTGTCCAACGTGCCAATACCTTGAGCACAGACTAGGGTGGAATAAAGCATGGTAATGAGGCACTGATATGATATAGTAAAGAGGACACTTTGGACGGTTTATTAATATGTATGTCAGAAGTGGAACAACTACGGCAATAAAATACAGCCCGGCAGGAAAGCATCAATGACCCCATTCCTGTCGGACTTCTCACTCAGTCTTACGTGGCCGCAGATGGTTTCATGGTGGGCTATCTTCTGTTCACTCAAAGTTTATACTAAAGAGATATTTTCTTCTAGACTATCAGAACTGCGCGCTATGAAATATTTTCTCAGAGGATCAATACCGCCGTTTATACAGCTGAAGTCGATGTGAAAAATACTGGGATGCTGCACAGAGGCTCAAGAGTGCCTTACCGTATGCTGACGATCAATGCAGGATGAAATTGAATTATAAAATACTTATGTTTAGAAAAGGTAATAACCTTAAAACAAAAATTGACTGTCGTGAATTTCAACTAAACCTGCACTGCCCCTAACATTACCATTATGATGTGGGAAAAAGAGGAATGCCTCTTTGACCTGCGAGGTACTTCCATACAAATTTATCGCATCGTCTCCTTCCCCCGTCCCTCCCCCAATCAAAACGTTTTACACACTTAAAGGTTTTTGTATCTTGTACGTTTTCATTGAAAACTGAGGGTAGTCCTCGCGGAGGCAGCCAACATGGCACGAACTTCAGAATTAGCAAAGGCGCGTGCAAGCACCGCGGGGAATGCGTAGCGCAGCAGAATTTTAGCCTCATTCCAGCCCCGTTAAACACTTCAACCTCAGTACAGGTTACGATATTTGAGCGACTCTTTTAAAATGACGCTGAGAACCATGGTGACAAGATATTTTGATAAGCGGTAGCATTTTTCTTTCCTTTACGTTTTTTTAGAGACGTTTATGATACAACATTCTAGTCAGTACTAGTGTAGAAATTGAGAGGTGTTATAGACAAGGAATCGATAAATTTTCAGATATATGCAAAGAATTTCTGAGGTTTAAAAAATCTGCAGACGCAGTACGAAAAAGCAACTCGTTACTGCAGGGTAAAAAAGAACGCTAAGCATTGTAGCCGCCACGGTGGATCAGTGGTTACGCTGCTAGTTTGACCCGAAAGATTAGAGCAGAAAGCAGGGCGAGTTGGTTGAAATTCATGGTAGGTAAGAGCCCAAGAAAAGGTCAAGGACAAGGCACCACAACCACGAGCACTAACTCACAATTGAAGGCTTATTCCTTCAGATGTGAGTGTGAAGGTTCATTCCTTGTGGTGACTGTTCTGCGAATTTTCTTGCGCTGTTATCTATCATGACCCGAATGAGGCGGATTTGATCACCGCTGTGGCAATCGCACTTCGATGAAGGCGGGATGCTGAAGACCCCTACTGCGCGATATCGATGCAGGTGAAAGAAACTCCGGCGGTGAAAATTATACGGACCCATCCACAACGGCGTCCTGATAGCCTGAATCGCTTTGGGACGTCAAACTTCCTAAACCTAAACAATAAATAAACTGCAATATAATTTCCTCTGCTGAATTTTCTTTTACTATAATTTCCTCTGCTGCAATATAATTTCCTCTTGCCTCAGCTACCTCTCGGTCAGTGACACTCGATTCGTTAAGGCATAACTGCTTCTGCTCGTAGAAAAAAAAAACACGAAATACCTTTTTGATTCCGCGAATAAATTTTCTTGAACATTATTCTAATTCGAGGAAACGCAATGCCGAGCGACGCGCTGGACATAAAATAAAAGCCTTACTATGGCTAATAAAAAAAACATGCCGTAAAATGGCACGTGATAGATCCACAGAGGCATCAGCGATATATAATATTTTGTCGATGTGGTACATGTTTCTGTCAAACATTTCAGGATGGGTAGATATTCCGATTACGATATCAATTGGGGACGGAATTTGAGAGCCGCTGTTTTATCGTCTCTTAGCGTTACAACTGATTATTTTGGCAGGCAACCAGTACAATAACCGGGCAGCTAGTGTCTTCTGCGGCTTCTCTGGAAAGTGTCCATGGGAATAAGGAAAGCTATTGCGTAAAGCCATTCTTTGTTCAAATTTGAAGACTCAGGATTCCGCTCAATTTTGTGTGAAAACGCATCATAGATATAAAGGGCGATAAGACACTTTGCGGGGCTGGTTTGCCTCCTATCGTTCTAAAGACCAATTTTCTTTCACACAGGAGCAAAAATCATTAATCGCCGGCTCCATCCTGAATATTCGGGGTTGGCGCTATAAAGTGTGGCTATTATATGTTTAAAGAGCAGCTATGAAAACAATTCTTTTCTTACCCGAGTAACTTCAGCTTTCTTAATAAACCTAAATAATTCCCTTGACACGTTGCAAGCAACGTGTTCTAAGCAAGGTATGTCAGCTCCGCAGGAGGCCGTAGATCGAATCCTGCGCAGTATTAGCGCCTTCGGTTCTCTGCGTGATTTACCATGTTCGCATTGAAGAATGAGGCTTTCCAAAGAATCATGCTCCGAAACTGGTGAAGCACACATTTTCGATTGATGGTGCAGTTATTAATAGCTGCGCAGAAAGAATGATAATATATGGGGACTAAGTGATGAGGCGTACAACCGAACGTGAACCTGCGTTGCAGTGTAGCAAGGAAATCGTCTGCGGTTCAACCTGGCTTGAGCCAAGTTTTTTGAGCGAATGATCTGTTCGGCATGGTCTCCACTGTCTAAAATCATAATACAATATTTTGGGCGAGTTGGTTACGTACCTTCATATTAACAGCGAAAAGAAGGCGAAAAAAAGAGGAAAACACAACAGCGCTCACTGTCAACTAAATTTTAATCCAGGGCAGCAGGATTTTACACCATCCGGCTACCAGAAAGGAAGAAAAATACAAAAACCAAAACATGCGCGAAAGCTACAAGTGCCGGCAGTAAGCTGGCACGTGTCAGACTTCACACTCTAGGTATGATTTTTTTTTATGGGGGGGGGAGACAATGCCACTGATGGTGCACGTATGCAGTCGTCCTGCAATCTTAAAATCATGAAGACCTCTAGTAACTGTCTTGTTAGTGCTTCTGGGTGTTTTCCTATGAAACTGCATTTTACGTACATCGGTTCACAGTTAGCTTCACTGTGATATTTAGCTTTGCGGATCCTGCAATTTGTGGCAACGTGGCCTGAGGTACCTACACGTGCAACATTCTCATTGTGCTCTTTTAACCTTTTATTGAGACAGTTGCCAGTCTTAAAATGTACTTTTTCTCACAAGACTTGGGCAGAGAATAGATTACTCCTTCTTGGCACGGAAAAAAACGATCCGCGTGCTTAACGGGCCCCCTGCGCGGTTCGTAATTCCTCCAGTTGTGTTTATTACATATGCTTGAAATTAGTGTGAAATTTGACACGTGCCAGCTAACCACCAGCGCTTGTACTGTCAGCGTCAAAGGAAATGCGAACCGCAAAAGGCGCAGTCACTGGCCGAGCTTATGCCTCAGCCTGTCGACAAGAAGCATAGATGCGCCCGTCCGGTTTGCGATACTTTTGCTTCCGTTTTCTTTCACGTTCGTTGTAGCGTTTTGCCACTGGAGCGCCACATTCATTTTTTCTACGTATGGAAACTTGCGAAGCACGGTTTCGCTGGCGGCAGCGGCTCTGGCCCGCTTAGTTCATTGAATCAGTGTCACATATATTAAGGAGCCTAAATTAATTTTTAAAGGATAATGGTGCGAAGAAGACGACGTGATTTAACCGAAGAATAAATAAGAGGAAGAAGAAGTATTCGGTGAGGTGGAGAGAGATGATTGGTGGAGAAGCATTCGGCGAGGTGGAGAGAGATGATTGGTGGAGAAGAGAAGACGACGACAAGGCTTACGTGGACTAACACTGAGGCTATAAAAGGGCGAGTGAGAGCGAGGCACTGGGGGAACAGCAGAGAAGCGGAGGCTCCGGCGGGTCAGGGACATTGGCTTGAAGAGAGCGACGCCGGCTACTGCTCCGGTGAGCTCGCGTTCTACGACATCGCATCGTGGACCTCCTGCCGTGCCTGAGCCCGTTCCGGGAGTCAACAGAGGACGCTACCACCTGCTACGGCCAGGGGTGTTTCCAGCGCTGTTGCCATTCATCCGGGTGGTGCCCCAACGCCAACAACACCGGCATCACCTCCACGGGCGCTTGCTCCTGGAGCTTGTACGACGCAGCCAGCGACGCCGCCAGCGACGCCAGCCCAAGCACGTCGAACGCCGCCTCGACTCCGCCTACTGGATGCATACAACGCCGCAGCCACACCGAACCAACCGTGAGCCCGAACGCCGACCGCTAATAGTAGAACACTAGTAGTAGACGCTAGTAGCAGTGTGCCCGGGTCGTGTGTATTTATAGCCTTTGTGTTTTGTGTTTTGTTTGTTTTGTGTTCTAGTGTGTGTGCCACGTAGGGTGTAATAAATGTGCGTTTGTGTGGGTACACCCGTCGCCTATTCCATTCTTTCGGTCCGAGTGTTCTCCGGAGAGATCCGTGACAATCAGGCCTTCTGGGCTCGCTTTCCTGCAGCGCTACAATTTTGCTTGTCTCATTGGCGTATTATCACCGTCTGGCTGCAAAGCGAACAATAAAAACTGAGGGCGCTGAGCAAGTTTACATCTGTAGAAAGAATGAATGTGGCGCTCCAGTGGGGAAACACGAAAAAGAACGTCAAGGAAAATAGCAGCAAAAGTATCGCAAACCGGATGGGCGCCTGCGTTTCCTGTCAACAGGCTGATGCGTAACTGGGACCTTTTACCAGCCTTTCCGCGGTTCCCATTTCATTTGACGCAGATAGTACCTTTCGTGTATGCTTTTGGTTTTGTTATTGTTTTTTTCCTTCTGGTCGCCAGATGGCACTAAATCCTGCTGGCCCTCAAATTATATTTAGTTGACAGTTAGCGCTGCTGTTTTCTTTCATTCTTTTGTGCCGCCTTTGCGCTGTTAATATGGCAGTCTGAAATCAGATGTCAAGGTTAAGGCTAAAGGTCAAGGTCACGTACCTAATGGTCATAGTCATCATCACGTGGTCATACTACCATAGCTTGGGCTATGCCACCAGGCAAAGTTCGGTTTGGCCTTGTGAGAGATTTAAAGTCATTGTCGATGTGGTGCCCAAAGCCTCAAATCAAATGTCAAGGTCAGGGTCGAGGTCATGCACCCAGTGGTTATAGTCATATTATCACGGGATCATACTGCCATAGCTTGCGCCATACCACCACGAAGTAAAGTTTGGTTTGACCTTGTGAGGCACTGAAGGTCATTGTCTCATCCCCATGGAAATCGGAAGTTGTACCCCAAGGAGTAGAGATCTCGCTCTAAAAAATTCTCTTTGCTGCCTTATGCCTGAGAAACCTTGCGCCCTCGCGTACGTTGTCACCAGTCCTACCCACTGCAAAGCAGTTTCAAGCCACATGGAAGGACGCATGTGTTGCTGTAGATGTCGAAGTTCTGAAGGTATTTTTTTTTGCTTTTTTCCGTGACCATAAAACTCGCGCAAATGTTTTTTTTCTTTTGAAGAGTAGTTTGCAAAGAGTGATCCTGTCCTTACAGACAGGCAGAAATAGGACCGGTCGTCGTCTACGTTATTCATTCCATCTAATATTTTGGACGCAACTGCCACATTATCATGCTGTTCTGTAGGAGACAAACAGCAGTTGCAGGCAGCGCAGAAATATACTAGTTACTTAAATAGTTGTTGAAAACATTTATCTTGTGAAGAAAAAAGCTATCATTAGCAATGTCACGAAGAAGACTGAATTTTAAAAGCATGGGCCATCTTTCTTTCTTGGTCCACTGTAAATGTGCAGCTGAAAAAATCTTACCTCCTCAGAGACCCCCTGCATCTATTCGTGCATATCCCACTACCAGTTATTGGATACTGCCCATTTTTTTATTGACTGGAAAAAAATGTGCCGTTAGGTACTTGTTATTATTACCGTTAACGTTTCTTCTGTTATTTCCTTTCAGTATCTTACTGCACTACTCTTATTTCGAGAATTTTAGGGACCCTCGTTGTATTGGACTGGTTTTAGCTGCTTGGATGATAAATTTTGTTTGCAGTTTTCTTTGCAGGCATATTCATTGGGTGATCGATATATCTTTGGCTGTTCCCGCCAAATGCACTTAGACCTATTTCGAATTGGAATGCGATCTCTTTCTATTACTCTGGATGTACTAAACTCAATTTTGTTAATACGTTGAATTCTTTCCTGAGAACTTAATTTTTTGGAGGATGCCTGGCGCAACTGGCGCACAGTAAGAATCACGATACACCTATATATCGTAGCTCACTGTGCCTGCAAGAAAAGTAGTTTCGGTTTTTTATCCTGCAGCGTTATCCTGCAGTTCAGACAGATTGCAGAGAGTAGCCATGGCACCCTGAATAGTCATGCTACTTGATATGCGTATTCTCTTCAGCTCTTGCTCGTGGCCACGGCATTTGTAGTGGGAAAGTTATCAAATAATTCCTAGAACCCTCACGCATAAAATATACTGAAAGGGAGGTAAAATTCTGCGATTTGCATAGAGAACTGCGCAGCTATCCTGCTTCCGATATTCTTTTGGGTGCCCTTGAAGACATTCAGCACCCAAAAATTTTAAGACTTGGTACGTTGGAGTTTACTGGCGAGAAGTCGTTCTGGCAAGTTATACGCGATAATGATTTAATTGTTGCTGGGATACGGAAGCATTACGCTTATGGCTGCCAAACACATGCGAGAACATACACAAACGATGGCAAAAATGGCGCTACAATTTCAATCCACAATATAAAATTTTGTGCCCTTCAGCTATGTTGCCTGGTCATTCTTTACTAGAAATGGAACAGGATTTTGCTAGATACAGGAGGTAAAAGACGTTGAAAATTCGAGAGCACTGCTCTAAGAGTATTACCGATGTGTCTAAGTTGGCAAAGTACCCGAAATATTGGAGCTGCGTGATGGGTTAAGTTAATGGTTAAGAACTTCTGGCGCCTCCTATGAACAATTTATATCAGACAAGACAATAAACATATAAGAAAATCTCTCCTGAAATCATTCCACGCCTTACGGATTGTTACAAACATGACACAGCAGGTATTCAACCACTGCTGCATGCGTGCGCAATCACAAGAATAGGCCTGATTATCACTTTTTATGGTGGCTTTATCTTTCATGGCGGCCTTAGCCTGACACCACCAGCTTCACACTTGACGCATAGCTAGCATTTCTCTCTATGTGGAGTCATGCTATTTGAGAACGTGTGTCAAAAACACGTATTCGACACGCGAGGGGCCTCAACCTATAGTACCATAAGATCCACAGCCGCTGATGGCCTTCCCGAAACGCAATAAGAGCAATTAGAAAGCTGCAAACGGCATTCACGGCCTTCCCGAACAGCTTTACCTGAAACGAAAGCACTTGAACATGAGTGAAATACCGCCTATTGCTCTGCTGTTGCTGCCGCAGGTGTTTTGAACTTCATCGTTGCTGTCCTATATGTGCGGTAAATGCTGCAGCATCCCCGTTCTACATGCAGAGTGATTCCCTCTGTACTGCATGTGTGCGCTGACCGCAAAGCACGTCACAGACCGTTCGCGATGAGATCATATCGTGGGCGACGTGATAAAAACAGCGACGGGCTAGAAACGGATAGAGTTAGGAGAGAACACGCGTACAGGTGCACGGGTAGAGGTGAGTCATTCTTTAGTGAACACAATTCTGTCGCCTATGGGTAAAATTGCGTTTTCATCGGTCGAAACATCTCAACTAGATTTCATAGGCATTCTTTTAAATGTGCAAACATATTTCTAGTGCAATCATTTTTGGCCCTCTGTTATTTAAAAACAGCAGCTTGCATAAAACGTCTTAACAGGAATAGGTTGAACAGTTCACCGTTTTCGAAGTAAGTCGTTTGAAACAAAATCGTTATACAGTATTACAATAAGTCCTAGGCCCACATTTTCAGGTGTGATAACATAACAGCTTTAAGCATGAACAGAAACAAATCGAGCGGCTTTTGTGGAATTTTTGAAAAAGTGTTCGTCGAGAATATTGCTTACAAGGAATATCTTCTTTAGTGCGAAAGCGCTACTTAACGCTGTCCGAACCAAGGATCTTGTGTGAACCCACGGAGGAACTCGGGAAGTTCGGATCTGTAAGGGGGACTGTCGCGCAAGCTGAGGCGAATGGGAGGACGCTCTGCTTGGTTCGGAGGAGCGTCGTGATAGCCGCAGCCAATAGGATGGCGATCTTGAGAGCAACCTTGGGCAAATCTTGCATCGCAATAACCTATGCATAAATAAAATAAATATTGCGCCGGCTGGTTTTTGAACCCGCACCGGAGCGAACAGAACACCTTCGCTGGCGACTGCACGAGGGACGTATGCTATTCCCGCTGCTGATCACGCCGGGTGCTAAAGCGCAACACACTCCCGTGCAGTGTATCGCACTTCTTCGCCTTAATCAACATCGTCTGCGGCGCGAACAGATCACATCAGTTTAACATCGATCACAGCTTAGCCCGAGTATATCTAACCTGGGTGCCAACGACCAAACAAAGCAAAACCTCAATGAGTCACATTATAATGATGTTAAGACCTGAGTAAATCGATGTTATAACCTGGCATGGTGATGTTATGACCTGAGTTTATCAGGCTGAACACATTCTTTTGCACTTCAACTCGAATAAACTACGTTAAATCTAAACCCCTTTTTTATCAGTTATAGAACCTGAGAGCTGCTTTTTATTCACCACAGCTGCTGTAGAACGGGCCAATACCTTGCTCACTGAGAATCATGAGATATAGCATATTAATTAGGCACCATAAAGAAGACGGTAAATAGGACGCTTTCGACAGTTTATTAATAGGTACATCACAAGCGGAACCACAGAGGCAGTAAACAGTAAAATAGAGCATAGAAGGAAACCATCGAGGGCAACATTAATGTGCCATGTATTACGCCAAGTGTCCGAAGTGGTCACAGATGGTTTCATGGTGGGCTATGTTTTGATCTCTCAAAGTTTCTGCTAGAGAGATACTTACTACTGCCATATCCAAAGTGTGCGCTTTAAATTTTTTCTCAGAGCTTCAGTAGCGCTATTTGTGTAGCTGAAGTCGAAAAATATTGGCACGCTGCACAAAGGCTCAAAAGCGGTTTAGCACAAGCTGACGATAATGCGAAATGAAAATGAAATATAAACTACTTTGTTAGGAAAAGAGTAACCGCATTAAAACAAAACGGGAGTGTCATCTACTCTAGCTAAGACTACTCAGGTCATAATATCATTATATTGTGGGAAGAGAGGAACGTCTATTTGACCCGGGAGGTACTCACGCCAAAAATTATTTCATGTTAGCAGGTACGTGGACATAAGGCGTTGGGTATAGTGTGTGGCTAAATTTCTAGCACAAAATCCCCTCCATCCTTTAATAGATATCCTGTTAACTGATCCTCAGTAGCTCCATTCCTCTTTTGCATTGTTCGTAAGGCTTTCTTTACTTCCTCTTTCGTTACTGGCTGGAAATCCCATTGCTGTGCGCTACGGCCTCTCTCATTAATGTTCTGGTTACTTTGGCTACTGTATACATTGTGTAAAAACCTACGGCTACTTTAGCTTTTTTATCGATATTACTAATATTGCGCTTTTTGTCGCTTAACGCATTCGTCTGGTTTTCTTCTGCACTGCTTTAAGGCTACCTCCATTCGTTAGCGCATGGTTGATTTTATTCATATTAAAGTTCTTTTTCAGGTACCTTGCGCTTATTTATTAACTTTGATAGCTCTGCCAGTTCTATTCTGTAGGCAGGGTAAGCCGCTTTTATGCTTTGACGTTTATTAATCACATCTTTCGTATTCTAATAGAGCTTGTCAGTATTCTCTTCAACAAAATATCATACCACCTACTTCTGCGTACACTGTAATAATTTCTATGACATTATCGTTAATTGTTTGAACATTAAGATCGTCTTCCACGGTTAAAACCACAGATCTGTACTGCAGGGATATACTGAATTTCTGTACTTTCCCTCACCGCTAAATCGTTATTGGCTTCCTCTTAACTGCTGGAAGTAGTTAGGGAACACGTCTACTTACTGCAGGTAGCGACCACTCATCCGAATAATCAGAGAGAAATAACCAGAAGAATAAGAAGGGGTGGAGCAGCGCACATAGCAGGTTCTCTCAGACCGCGAATAGCAGTTTCCCAATATCCCTCACGAGAAAAGCATACACCCGATGTATCTTACCTGTGCTCAGGAATGGGGCAGTAACTTGGAGGCCAACGAAAACGGTTCAGCTCATGTTAAGGACAGCGCCCGCAGCTACGGAAAGAAAAATGATAGGTGTAACGTGAACAGACCGGGAGCGGGCACAGTGGGTGAGGGATCAAACGCGGGTTAATGACATCCTAGTCGAAATCAAGAGGAAAAAATGGGCTTGGGCAGGGCAGGTTATACGATGGACCGATAACAGCTGGTTCTTGAGGGTAATAGAGTGGAGTCCAAGAGAAGGAAAGCGTAGCAGGGAGCGGCAGAAAGTTAGGTGAGCGGATGAGATGAACTTTACGGGGACACGGTGGCTGCAGCTGGCAAAGGGCAGGGTTAAAGGGAAGCTGAAACGGTTTTCAAATCGCATGAAAAGCTGTGATTGGGAAGAAGGGACCTTGAAAATCATGTGTGTAACTTTTTTTCCGATTCTATCCGCCGAGCTGCAATCGCTTCTTAAAAACCCGGGTGGGGGGACGGCAGAGACGGAGAACTGGCGGAAGTGACGCCATTCACGGAGAGTTGGCCGGCCGTCCGGCTGCGCTTGCTCCGCTGCGGTCCGCGCTTTGGCGAACGACAGATCAACGCAACCTTCTGCCAGTGCCGTTTGCTTTCTCTCGTTCCAGCGTTCCGTGTAAGAAGCCTGCATATAAACCAGTTTTGGTATGGTACTCCTTTCGAACAGCGCTCAGCACGCAGCTTGGTAGAATTCGTCGGTTGTTCTCCCCCAGCCTCTTCCCCGTTAACCAAACAATCTGGTGGTACGCAGCATGCCGAAACGGCCTGCACAAAATATGTGCTGCAATATTTCTCTTTTCGTTATATCACTTTACCTGTTTGTAAACTCTTTGCCTTTTCCAGCTGGTTCACATCCACGCTGAGCTAAGGCCACTTCCAGCACTGTCTTTAAGGCACACAGTCTTGAACTTTTTTGAGGTCGTTACGCACTGTGTGCCTTTTTGCTTTTTCCTGATTGCTTGCACGTCATGGCAGTATAAGCAATTCTCTTAATCTTTCATCAGGGCGCAGCACATGCAGCTGCACCTAATTGAACAAAAAACCGATTATATAAGCTTAGTATACCTGACCAAAGCAAAGATTTTCATTCATGAGCGCTTGGTCATGGCTGACGATCGACAATGGCGTCAGAATTCACACAAATTTGTCCTTGAGTCAGAACGGCAAAGTGGTCGAGCAGCGGTGTGCATATATCTGCCATAAGTAATTCTGCTGGTTACCTCGATACGCAACAACAGAAACTATATCTCGCAGCACACTAGTTTTAACAAGCAGCACTGCGAGCTCCGAAGTTTCCGGCTTGCTTAGCTTCTTATCAGGCGGTGGCACCAGTTTTCTGCTTAGTCTGTAGTTCTCAACAATTACGGAATAGGTTTGCGCGCGCTAGTCCAAATTCCGACAGTCCGGCGGTTCCACAGTTACCCGGAAACAAAAATTATGGGAATGCGCTGTCTACACCGGAGTCGACGAAGATATTGATAGCAGAGAAAGCTGGGAAGCCCTGCTGCGCAGCGAAGAACCCGCTTGGCAGAAACAAGCCAATCGGTCTGGCGGCTGACGCCGCGAAGAGACAAAATCTATTTGTTAGCCTTTAGTCACGGAGTCTGCGGCCCCCGCCCTCCAGGCCTGCGTGCCGGGGGCGGTGAGTAGTAAGGGGTCTTCATTTCCGGTGGAAATAAAAGCTGTCATCCATCTATCCATCCATCCATCCATCCATCCATCCATCCATCCATCCATCCATCCACCCATCCATCCATCCATCCATCCATCCATCCATCCATCCATCCATCCATCCATCCATCCATCCATCCATCCAGTCGGGATTTCCAACACGTGAAAATGCCGCGAATTGACTTTCGCTGTCGGCGCACTCCGCGGCGTCGATCGTTGGTTCCGCCGTTTTCTGAAGCTGCTGATGGCTCGAACATGTATGGTGAAAGTCCAGACTGTTCAACACTGCTTGAATTATCCATAATTTCTAAAACGTAGTCCTTAAAAGCCCGCTGAAGCAACGCGCTACGCTGCAAAGCCGTCGGTGCCGGCCGGAGATGCCCGTGGATGACGTCACGACGGTCCCGACCAATCGCGGGCAAGAGCGGCGTTCGCTCGGCGCCCTGAGGCGATGGGGCGCGTTTTCTTCTAAAAACAGCTTTTTGCGTTTATTTCCGCTCTTTTTGAATGAGATATTCTGTTTCTGCGGACTAAAAGCTACGAAATGACGTAGAGAACTCAATTTTTTTTTCGAAAACTGCTTCAGCTTTCCATTAATGCCTTTCCGAACAGCCATAACAGCAATTGCAAGCTGAGCGGCGAGCAGGTATGATGGCCATCGCGAACAGCTTGAATGGAAACGAAACACCTGGGCGTCACTAAATCCGAGTTCATGCTGTTCTGATGCTGTAGCTGGTCCGCTCTAAATATAGACAGCGTAATTTCCTCTGCACTGCACATGTCGACTTACAGGAAAGCACGTGACAAACCGTTGGCGGACAACTTCCCGTGTGTGCGACGTGATACGAAGAGCGGTGGGTTAGAAACGGAAAGACTTAGGGGACCACACGCGTAGAGGTTTACAGGTAAGTGACTCCTCTGCGAGCACAATCCTGCCCTGTATGGGTCCAAATTGGATTTTTACCAGTGGAAATCTTTCAACTCAATCATGTTCAGTGAATTTAGTTTTACGTTTTTGCATTCGACATATCCGCTTCTTAAGCACCAAAAAAAAACTTTCTAGGCCTTTATTTTTTGATCCAGTGATATTTATGAAGAGTGGCTTTGACGGAGGGTGTCATTAAGAAGACGGTGCAAAATTGGCTGTTGGGCACGTAAGTAGTTTGAAAGTAACTCCGGTATTGCGTATTACAATAAGCCTCCGACTCATATTTCAATGCTTTTACATCATTATATCATGCACAAAGAACAAAAGGAAATAAGGCCGCTATTTATTAATTTTTGGGAACGTGTTTGGTTGAAATTTTATTTACAAGCAACATCATTTTTTGTCATATATAGCACCTGAGGGCAGCCTTTATCCACCGCAGTCACTGCCGAACGTGCCACTACCTTGGACACAGACAAGCGTGGAATTACGCAGGGTAGCTAGTTAGTGATAAAAAAGTGAGCTGCGGTTTAACTACTGTTGAACCTAGTTAGAGAGCGAAAGCTGTGCTGTATCGGGTAACTAGACGCAGCATGGCGTCTCTAATGTTGAGTGCGTTCAGGACATTGCATAGGCAGCGCGCCCACCCTGCCAACCTGGCAGGTGCCAGTTAAATTAGTGGTTGGTCGCGAGAGCTTGCTCACCCAATGAACGCTGCGGCCTACTGCTGCAGTGCCGCGTATCTGCCACAATGTTGTCAGCTCTATTGCATGCAGCTCACATCTCTCTGTCACCACCACCACGTACCGCAAAGCACGTATGAGGCGTCCACTGGCCCAAGGAGCCAGCTTTGCGCCCTTCTTTTCAATTCAATTTCATTCATTTATTTTCCAGAGCGTTACAAACACAAACTCTTAATGGTCCCCTGGACTAAACGTTGCACTAAGCAACTTGACGACGGGCCAGAGGCCACCTTACAAGACAGCTGTCGACGCAGATTATCAACAAAAGTAAGAAAGCCGCACTCATAAAAGGTCAATCGAATATATATGGGCAATAAAGCGGGTCATAAAAGCGTATATATGCACGAAACAAACAGTGAGAAAGAAAGAAAAAAATCATGAAATGATATGAAAACACACGGTCAAAGGACAATTAGTCAGTTTAAAACCAGGCAAGATGCAGCAAATCAGGGTGACAAGTAAGAGTTCAGTTGAGGTTACAGAAGTAATTTTTACATGCTTTCTCAGATGAAAAAAATTCATTTGAAAATTTGTTTAGAAATAATGGAACAATATGCTTTAATGATTGAAACTTGTTTTGGGTGGGGAAATAGGAAACTGGTCAGTGTGGGGTGTTTCTAGTGAATACATATGTTGTTCGTTGTTGTAATGTTGCAACAGTTTTAAGAAAATATCCAGACTCAACGGACGAAAAATCATCGGAGTCTAGAACGTTTCAACGCCAGTGCCAATGAACACAATGAGCGCCGACGGCTAATAGCTTCAGTGCCGCCTTTCTGCCTCAATGTTGTCAATGCCAACGCATGCAGCGCACATCTCTCACTAACGCCACCACGTAACTTTAAGCGCGACTGAGGTCTTCAATGTCCCATGGGACCAGTTATGCGCCTTTCCGTTGCTTTCGAAGCTCCCGCTCTTGATCGCTTTCGGCCCAGCTACGGAGCGGCTGAAGTTTCGATGAAGGTCAAAGCAACGGAGTCGGCGAAACTCGCGCTACATGGTAAACCTTTGGCTTTAAAAAAACGGTAAAGAGCTCACTTTAGATTGTTTAATCATAGCTATGTCACAAGTGGAAGCGCTGAGGCAATAAAATATAGCGCGGCATTTAAGCGTCAATGGCCTTATTGGTGTCGGATGTACCACACTCAGCAAGACTTTCATTTAAGCTAGTTGGTTACTGTAGCTTGACATGGTTTACGCAAAAAGCGTACAGGCGCTAAAAGACGAAGACAAGCACACTCAAGACAGGACAGGCGCCAACTTCCAACTAAGTTTATTCATGAAAAAAAAAAAACGCTTAATAACCACACCAGGAGGCAAAGACAGAAGCAAAACAAAAAAACACGCAGTGACAGAGCATAGGAACACGTGCCAAAAGGATCAAGCAATGATTAGAACTCTGATAATGACCCGCTGAGAAACCTGATCTGTTCTTCTTAGAGCGAGACAGATGGCTTGCTTATGCAGATATGACCCCTCTGCTTGATGTTAGAGCGTGAAATTAGAGTGTGAATTCATAGAAGCTTGTTACATCAAGCAGAGGGGTCATATCTGCATAAGCAAGTCATCTGTCTTGCTCTTAGAAAAAGAGATTAGGTGTCTCAGTGGGTCATTATCAGTGTTCTAATCATTGCTTGATCCTTTTGGCACGTGTTCCTATGCTCTGTCACTGCGTGTTTTTTGTTTCGCTTCTATCTTTGCCTGCTGGTGTGGTTATTAGGCGTTTTTTTTCCATGAATGAACTTAGTTGGAAGTTGGCGCCTGTACTGTCTTGAGTGTGCTTGTCTTCGTCTTTTAGCGCCTGTACGCTTTTTGCATAAACCATGTACCACACTCATTCTCTGACGTGGACACAAACTTTTTCTGGCTATGGTATCTTTTGATCCCTGAACAGTTCCGAAAGTGTGCGCTTTAAAATATTTTCTCCCACTCGGACAAACCGGGGAACGAGGCAGCTCACAATAAAGCCCGAGGTTTCGTCAACCGGGCATGGAGCTCGCCTATTCATTCGGGGTTTACGAGAGACGGCATGACCAGTTTTCATGACATTACCCAGCATCACACCTTGCGCAGGCGAGTCCAAACGCTGTGCAAAGCACAAGACGGCTTCAAACTTGCTTCCTCACGAACCCCGCGCAACTGTCTCTCATGTACCCCTCGCAATACGAACCTAAATGTTTCCGCCATGGCGTAAGTGGCGACCCCGCCACTTAGACCACATCTTATGGGATTTTAAGGAAGAACCGCCTGCGGCGGATCTAGTACAAATCCCTTTTCTCGGGCGGTGGGATGCTGTGCTGGCCAGCTCAGACTGAAGACGCAAGTCCGGGCTGTCGAGTGGGCTGTCCAGGCTGTCAACAGTAATGGACAAGCGGCCACCTAACACGAACCTCCGATCACCGCAGTGTATGTGTGAGAGACTGGCATGTTCAAAAGCACCTAAAAAGCGGCTTCCCGTAAGGTGACGATAAATCCAAGATTATAATAGCTGCCGCGGTGTCCCAGTGGTTGTGGTGCTCGGCAGCTGACCCGAAAGACACGGGTGCGGTCCCCACCACGGCGCTCAAATTTAAAAAGGGGGTCAAAAATCTCCACTTGTTCGACATAATTCCGGAATCCCTCCCCTACGGCACCTCTTCCTTTCTTCTTACATTCCATCCTTTATTCCTTTCTTACGGTGCGGTTCGGGTGCCGATCGATATATGTGAGAAAGTTACAGCGTCATTTCCTTTCTTCAAGAACCAATTTTCAAATTTTCAACTTGTAGAGCCCCGTGAACTGTGCGATGTCGGTGAATATTACAGAACACCATGTAGCCGAAATTTCCGGAGCCCTTCACTACGGGGTCCCTCATAGACCGAGTCACTTTGGAGCGTTAAACCGCTATAAACCGTAAACCTAATTCAGGATGAAAATAATATACAAACTTCTTAAGAGCGAAAATGAGAAAGCCTTCCCCTTTCCTCTCTTTCTCCCTCCATTTTTTTATTATTTTAAATATATTGTTTTATTTGGTTGTCTTCGATTTTATTTTTCTATTTCCTCTTTCTTTTTCTTCTTTGTTTTTGTATTTACTTTACTTTTTGCTTTCATACAACGAAAGCCTTCTGACACATTTACATCGTTTTACATCAAATCAGTCCCACAAAACTTCCTTCAGCAGCATCTATTTTCTTTATTTTAATTAGAGTTTAAATTTCAAATCTTGATTTCGTATCGCAAAATTGTTGAGAGCCGTGGACAAAAATCCTTGGCATGTGCTTGACTGGGCCCACAGCCCTTTCGATATATGTCAGCATGGCAAACAGCGATATGTAACAAACAATTCCTTTATTGTACCAGAACTTTAAACTAAAAATATATATGCGAGTGAAAGTTCACAGAATCAGTGGCAATACATCTCTATGCACGTACAAAATAAAAAAAAACGTCCACCTCTATTTGTTTAAACATGAGGGCAGGAGATGACGCGCAATTTGAAGTCCATAATTTGTTCGTGATTGTGGAATTTCACAGATTTCGACATGTCCGGTAATTAACTAAATACAATTTTACAATTCATCAAGCAAGCTTTGCCATTTCAATATCTACTCAGGCACTACCTAACACAACCAAACTTTTGCACATTTAATTCCACAGAAAGACATAATTGTGACCACAGAAGTTGCGGGCACTCTTTGCTGACGCGATGTAATCATATAATGCTTTCGCATTAAAAAGAAAACATAGCCATAAACAAAAACCGAGTGTCGCGTACTTCCACTAAGACTACTGAGCCCAGATAATCTGCATTTTAATGTTCGAAAAAAAGGCACGTCTGTTTGACACACTGCGCAATGATGAAAAAGATTTATCGCATCTTGGCAGGTGCGTTGTCTCCTACTCCTTATCCCAAGGTTTTACACAATTGTAGCTTTTTGTGTTAGTTGCCTGTATTCATTAAGAACTTCGATAGTAGTAGTAGTAGCAGTTTATGAAATTAATAATAAAAATGAAGGATAAGATTTTTGCCAACCCTGGCATCTGCCATCGATACTGAAGCACATGAGCTGGGGCAGCGGAAATAAAGGATAGCAGGCAGAATGGAGAAACGAAAGAGGTGAGAGGACAGGAAGAGAGAATAGGGGAGAGGTAAAATACACAAACTATTTACACAATAAAAAATGCGTACAGGTTGCGCGCGTAATTAGTTCAATGCTTGACATGAGCTGCAGAATTGCTAAAGACATCTGCAAGTCTCGCACGAAACGCGTAGCGAGGCGCAAATATAGTCGCGCACGAACGTTGTTGGAGACCGAATCCTTATTATAGACACGGCCGCTCAACGAAGGCGGTGCACAGCAAAACTTTTACAATGTTCTATGTTGAAAACTAAGTTCACTTGGATGTTTGCATAAGCGGAAGTAGTCTGCCCTTTCTATAAGATCCTTTGGAAGAAAGATGCGTGGCAAGATATGTGAAGAGGATATGAGATATTTTAAAAAAATGTGCAGAAGCATCTGGAAAAGCCACGCGTTATCGTTGGACGTAATACACACTAAGCAATCTAGCTGCCGCTGTCCATGATTGCTCGCGCTGTTCGGCTGCTGACCCGAAAAATTACGGGATTGCATTAAAGTCTCCTTTTGAGCGCGAATGTGAAAGCCATTCCCTGTCCCCTCTTTCTCCCTCCGTTTTTTATTTTTTCTTTTTATAATTTTCTACATTTATTTTTATTCCTGACTTTTTATTTTATTACATATATGTTGCTTGCGAACTTTGATCAATCAACTTTTATATTTTTCTTTTATTTCCCACGGAACTTATGATTGAAAGTTCGCGGGGACAACTTTCCCCTACACCTTCTGTCCATAAACTTCCGTGTACAACTTCCGTCCACGCCAATCATGAGCCAGGAATGGCTTACGCCTTAAAAAAAACGAGAGTTCGATAGCAGCCGCGGCAGTCGCATTTCGATGAAGGCGAAATGCTGGATACCCGTGTAGTGTGCGACATCTGTACGTGCTGAAGAACCCCAGGTTCTCGAAATTACCCAGAACCCGACACAACGACGTCCTTTATAGCCATGTTGCTTTGGACGTCAAACTTCGTAAGCTTAAGCATTAAGCAAGCAGCTATATAGCTTCCTCTACCGAATCAGTCTTCTCTGTTTCATTGTGTGCAAAAATTTTCTCCTTAATATATCAAAAACGAGCAAACACAATGTTGTCCGTGCGCCGGACGGCAAATAGGATGTGTTCCTTGCGGTGTAGAATAAGAACATCTGCCGTGAATTAGCATGTGGTGTACGCACGTAGGCGTCAGTAAAAATAATGCCCTCTTTCCAAGACATTGTTTATGGGATACACGTGTCCGCCGGCCATTTCTGGAGAACTTAATGTCCTTATTCCGATGACAAGTGAGACCGCAACTTGACAGTCTGTGTTCCATCCGGTCCTAGCGAGACAATTGCTTCTTGTGACAGCAACCAGTGCAATGACCGGGCTGCTGGTGTCATTTTGGAGCACGTAGATAAACTGATAATAGGCATTTGTGGAAAAGATAAGGCGCAGTATATGTCTCACATCTCGGCGGACACCTGAACCGCGCCGTAAAGTATGGGGTTAAGGAGGGACAGAGAAGAAAGGAACAAAGAGGTGCTGTAGTGGCGGGCTTCGGAATAATTTCGACCACTTGGGGACATTAAGGTCATAATGACGGTAGTCGATGCGAAAAGTGTAAACTATTGCGGAAAGCGATTTCTTTTTTCTCTTTTCGGATTCTGGATTCGATTTTGTTTAAAAAAGCATTAGCAATAAGTAGGGTGATAAAAGATTTTGCTGTTTCGTTTCTTCTTTTGCTAAAGACTAGTCTACAAATGAGAAGCCCAAAATCATTCAACGCCTGCTCGTTCCTGCCGTTTCCGTGGTAGCACTATTCAGTACGATTATAATATTTTAAGAGGCATCTATGAAAATGATCCCTTTTTTACCTGAGTAAATGGCTTTTATAGTAAGCCTGGAATATTTCCTTGACATTGCGAGTAACATATCCTTAGTATTGTAAGTCAGCTCCATGCGAAGACGTAAATTGAGGCCTGCGCAATACCTGTGCCTTGATTTCTCGGAATGGTTTTCCAAGCACGCATGGAATAATCGTTGTTCGTTGCTTTAAGAATCTTAACGTCCCAAAGCGACTCAGGCTATGAGCGACGCCGTAGTGGAGGGCTCAGGATAATTAAGACCACCAGGGGTTATTATCTACCTACCTGCCTTGCCTCTGAAAGGAACCTATGGATATTTCAGTGTTATATAATGAGAAAACCACACTGAAGTAGGAATGAAATTTTAGGCAACTAAGTTCAACTGACTGATTGGGCAGAAGTGACGAAGACATCCATGCACGTTTTCTTTCGCAGAACTGCTGTTCATTCGAAGCTGCCCTATTTACTCTTAGTGGAGGAAGGGGCAAATAGTTCCTACTGCAAACAATTAAAGACAGGCTTGGAAAAGAGTACATGACTGGTATGTAACCAATATCCACTGCACGTCGCTTGAAAAAGTTGATAAATGCAACATATTGAATACCACAAATGCCGGCCTTATGTTTTCTCTTTGTCTATTTTGGAATGTTTATGTTTAATTTTTTTCAGAAAACCTAGCACCATGAAGCGATCTGACTTCCAAATTAGAGCAGGCTCTTCCTCTCGCCAACGAACAATTGACAACTGCTGGGGCGTGCCCATTGTGGCAGCTTTCTCCGCGTTTCTGCTCGTAATGGCCAGTTCCTCCTATGGATATTTCTACGTGCTGTTCATGAAGAAGTATGCGATCAGTCACGAGCAAGCTGCCTGGCCGGCGAGTGCGCTGGTGATTGCTGGAAGCTGTACATGTGAGAAATATTTCGGAAATTTGGGGCTACTGCAATATTTTGGAACAAACCGTCTTTGTCGCGAAGGCTATCGGAATGTAACTTCATTGCAACCTGAACGAATCAGATAGCTGTTATCGAAATGAGATATATGCTCGGTATTTATTTAAAGAGACTGATCTTATTTTATACTTCTACAAATTCCTCTGATCGAGAGGTTAAAGTTAGAAAAGTTTAACCGCTATATTGCTTGTAGTGCGCAATCAATTTTTAATAAAAATGGAAGGCGTCTGGCTGCTCTAAAAAAGTCAGTTATCAAGAAACGTCAACAGGACTACAGGAGACGTTGCTCTTTGCTAAAGTCACGCATGAGAGTTCTACAATACGATTCGGGAATACAAAAGCTCAAGTAGCTCTGGTAATGTTGTGCCCAAAGCAGCGTTTCAGACCCACATCAATGTGCGATATAAGTTTAGAAAGCGATAGCTATTGGAGTCAACTTTCGTTATTTCTTGACCAAAGAAAAGTGCAAATGTACTCGCAGTATGCGCCGTTTAATTTGAAGGAAGCATTCAATGATTTTGACTTGAACGCACCAAATTAAGTATTCGAATAAACCAGCTCATGGCTGCTCAATAAAAAAAAGGTTTTCTTCCAATTTGTGTTGTATAGAACACATTTGCTCGACCCGTCTCCTTAATAGAAGCTCTTTGCGGTAGGTGCAGCAGGAACGGAATGAAGGTATCGCGGATAGAGGATCGCGCCAGGCCACCAGGTGCATCTTCGTGCTGCCGAAGCATTTGGCGGAACGTTGCAGTACGGATGTTGCGCCCCGCAGCCTTCCTTTAAATTAGAAGGAACGATGCTGCTGAGTGTATTCTTCGTCTCATCCAAAGAGTAGAAGACGAGGACGAAGCGTTGTAGTCCCGTGATTCAGAGGGCGCAAACTTGCGCCCATGATTACAGAGGAAGAGCTTTATGTAGTCAGGGACAGGAAGAACATTAATTGAAAGATTAAAAAACTGCATATCTCCAACCAAAAATGTCAACTTTAACCCAACGTTTCGAAGCTGACTCGGCTCCTTCATCAGGGGTGACTGAGGGCAGTAGCTAAGCGTCTTTAAGTATGGAGGGGAGGGGGGGTGGAAAGAACGACAGCTGAGTCGCGCAAGGCGCGGGGGAGGGGTTTTAGGCTGTTAGTCACGCTGGCGCACTGCAGGGAGGTGCTGAATGGCGACATTTTTCGTTGCGTTGAAGAGCGAAGTTCCTGGGCATATACTGGATGCAGGTTTCCTTTTGTGCGGTTGATATTGTTCGGGGTGGTTTGGATATGCCAGGATTCCAGAAGGAGCCTCTTGTGGTAATTTGCTTCGGTTCCGAGGATGCGGGTCTCTTCAAAGTTGATTCTATTGTCGGAGTCCTCGGAATGTTCGGCTACTAGATTGCGCTCTCTTGCGAATTTGCGGACGTCGTTCTTATGTTGCCGAATTCTTTCTTTGAAATTTTTGGTTTCGCCGATGTAGCTTGCGTCGCAGTCGGCGCGTGGAATTTGGTAGACAATGCCTTGGGCTCTTTCTTTCGGCGGCCGGTCTTTGGGAACAGGTAGGCAAAGCGCAACAGTGTTTGTGGGCTTGTGCGCAACCTGGAGACCCGATTTTTTCAGCATTCGGGCGATGGTTTTGTTGACACCTCCGAGGTAAGGTAAAGTGACATATTTTGGTGGTGGCGTTGGTCTTTCTCCGTTGATTTCTTGACGAATGTTGTGTTTTTGACGTCGAATGGTTTTTTGAATAAAGTCTTTTGGGTAGCCGCTCATGATGAGTTCTTTGAATATCGTGCGTGGTTCTTTTTTTCTGTCATGTTCTGTGCTGCAGTGTGTCTCAATTCTTCTGAACAGCGTCTTCACCACTGATGCTTAAATGGACTGTCGGGTGGTTCGAAGAGAAGTGGAGATACCAGCCTGAGTGGGTTGGTTTGCGGTGTACGGAGCATTGAAGGGTATTGTCGTTTCGGGACACGAGGACGTCCAAAAACGGCAGGGAGTTTTCTTGATCGACCTCTAGCGTGAACTGATTATCAGGTTCTTCGGAGTTGAAATGACGAAAAAAAATTTTGAGTCTCAGATTTTTTGATGACGGCGAAGTGGTCGTCGACATACCTAAGGAAAATCTTTGGTTGCGGGTGGAATGAGTTGAGGGCTCGCTGTTTGACGTGTTCTATTGTTAAATTGGCCATGACGACAGAGATGGATGCTCCCATTGGTGTTCATTTCACTTGTCGGTAAAATTCCCCGTTTGACGAGAAGTATGTGTTTGATAGGCAACCCCCCAGAAGGCGGCACGCATCATTTACACTCAGCGGGGTTCGTGCTCTGAGTGTATCGTCGCGTTGTAGGGCGTCACGGGTAGCGGCCACCGCAAGCTTCACGGGGATGTTTGTGAAAACGGACACCATGTCGAAAGAGACAAGGCATTCGTCGGCCTCAAGGGTGGCTTGGGATACCAGTTCGATGAAGTGACTGGAATGACGGATATGGGTCGCTGTTTTTTCTGCGATTGGGGATATTAGTTTGTGAAGGTATTCTGATAACGAGCGAAGAGGGGAAAACCGGAAGTCGACAATCGGGTGCAAAGAGATCCCCGGTTTGTGGACTTTGGGTACGCCGCAGAATGCTCGAGGCGAGCCGTTGGTGCTCATTAACTGAAGGTAGAGGTTTCTGAAAGTCAATTTTGCATATTCTTGGCTGCTGAATAAGGTGGATATTTTCTCTTCGAAGAGAAAATATCCACATTACTCAGCAGTCAAGAACATGCAAAATTGATTAAGGATCCCACAACCACTACCCCAGCAAGGCTAAACAAAACATTGAAAGAAGTATTCGAAAAACCTCTACTTTCAATTATTGAGCACCAACGGATCGGCTCCAGCATTCTACGGCCTGCCTAAAGTCCACAAATCGGGGATCCCTTTGCGCTCGATTGTCGACTTCCGGTGTTCCCCTCTTCGCTCGTTGTCAGAGTACCTTCACAAACTAATGTCCCCAATCGCAGGAAAAAAAAAACAGCGACCCATATCCGTCATTCCAGTCACTTCATCGAACTGGTGTCTCAAGCCACCCTTGAGGCCGACGAATGCCTTGTCTCTTTCAACGTGGTGTCCCTTTTCACAAACATCCCCGTGAAGCTTGCGGTGGCCGCTACCCGTGACGCCCTACAACGCGACGACACACTCAGCGCACGAACCCCGCTGAGTGTAAATGATGCGTGCCGCCTTCTGGGGGGTTGCCTATCAAACACATACTTCTCGTCAAACGGGGAATTTTACCGACAAGTGAAATGAACACCAATGGGAGCATCCATCTCTGTCGTCATGGCCAATTTAACAATAGAACACGTCAAACAGCGAGCCCTCAACTCATTCCACACGCAACCAAAGATTTTCCTCAGGTATGTCGACGACCGCTTCGCCGTCATCAAAAAATCTGAGACTCAAAATTTTTTTTCGTCATTTCAACTCCGAAGAACCTGATAATCAGTTCACGCTAGAGGTCGATCAAGAAAACTCCCTGCCGTTTTTGGACGTCCTCGTGTCCCGAAACGACAATACCCTTCAATGCTCCGTACACCGCAAACCAACCCACTCAGGCTGGTATCTCCACTTCTCTTCGAACCACCCGACAGTCCATTTAAGCATCAGTGGTGAAGACGCTGTTCACAAGAATTGAGACACACTGCAGCACAGAACATGACAGAAAAAAAGAACTACGCACGATTTTCTAAGAACTCATCGTGAGCGGCTACCCAAAAGACTTTATTCAAAAAACCATTCGACTTCAAAAAGACAACACTCGTCAAGAAATCAACGCGCAAACACCAACGCCACCACCAAAAAACGTCACTCTACCTTATGTCGGAGGTCTCTGCGAAAGCATCGCCCGAATCCTGAAAAAATCGGGTCTCCAGGTTGCGCACAAGCTCACAAACACTGTTGCGCTTTGCCTACCTGTTCCCAAAGACCGGCCGCCGAGAGAAAGAGCCCAAGGCATTGTCTACCAAATTCCATGCGCCGACTGCGACGCAAGCTACATCGGCGAAACCAAAAATTTCAAAGAAAGAATTCGGCAACATAAGAACACATAAGAGTTACTCACTATAAATACCTCGGCGTTTACTTTTCGTGTAATCTCACCTGGAATGAGCATGTCGAGCTCGTTTCTGCTAAAGCTTATGGCATGCAAAATTTTCTAAGAAATTTTAAAATGGCACCACTAAAAGTTAAAGAGCTTCTATATTTCACTTATATTCGGCCAATATTGGAGTATGCTTGTGTTGTTTGGCACCCCCTACTTTAAATTTAACAGACATGCTTGAGCGTATTCAGAACTTTGCCGCTCGGTTTGTCTCAAGTAATTATGATTTTAACAGCAGTGTTACTAACATTAAACTAACGCTGGGATGGGAGCTGTTACGGAAACGCCGTACCAACTCCCGGTTAGAAATGCTGTACAGAATCTTTCACCGAAAAATAAAAATATATAAAAAAAATTATTTGCTTCCACCGCATTTCAGGTCAAAAAGACTTGACCATGGGTGGAAGATTAGAGAAATTAAATGCAAAACTAACACTTATCAAAACGCATTTTTCCCATCTAGCATTCATGACTGGAATCGCCTGCCCCATGAAATTGTTGAGTGCCGTTCCGACTCTATGTTCCGCGCGTTACTGTCGGATGTATGAGTGCGCAGTTGGCTTTCTTTTGGCTTTTTTTAATCACGCGGTCTTCGTTCTTGTTGGTCCAGCATCATTTGGTCAGTTGGCTTTTTTTTCGTCATGTCTTTTTGTTGTTTCATATTTCATTCATTTTGTACTTGCTGTGTCATGCCTTGTTGTATTGCTTTTTTTTTCTTCCTCTTTTTTTTTCTGGCCTATTCTTCTGTTATGTATCCTCATCCCCCCTGCAATAATGCCTTCGGGCGCTGCAGGTATTTCCAATAAATAAATAAATAAACGACGTCCGCAAATTCGCAAGAGAGCGCAATCTAGTAGCCGAACATTCCGAGGACTCCGACAATAGAATCAACTTTGAAGAGACCCGCATCCTCGGAACCGAAACAAATTACCACAAGAGGCTCCTTCTGGAATCCTGGCATATCCAAACCACCCCGAACAACATCAACCGCACTAAAGGAAACCAGCCCCCAGTATATGCCCAGGGACTTCGCTCTTCAACGCAACGAAAAATGTCGCCATTCAGCACCTCCCTGCAGTGCGCCAGCGTGACTAACAGCCTAAAACCCCTGCCCCTCCCCCGCGCCTTGCGCGACCCAGCTGTCGTTCTTTCCACCCCCCCCCCCCTCCCCTCCATTCTTAAAAGACGCTAGCTACTGCCCTCAGTCACCCCTGATGGAGCCGAGTCGGCTTCGAAACGTTGGGTTAAAGTTAACATTTTTGGTTGGAGATGTGCAGTTTATTATAAGTCTTCAAACCCAACCAGGCAGGTAAATCTGCAAAATGTTTAGTTTTCAATGAAAGAATAAAGGACGTTGGCAGAGCTGGTATGTCCAGGACTTCAGCGGCGTTGGCCGACGGGCGCACCAGTTGGACGAGCGCTCGGCGGCTCTCCATGGTGTCGCTGGTCAGTAGTACGTGACTTGGGGAGCTTGCCACCGGCGTGTTTGCGAGCGTTGAATAATTAATTATCTGAAATTAGAGCGAGCTACGAATTTACGCTGGCACCAAGCTGGTAAACTACATGGCTCATGCCTCCAGCCAATCTGCTGTAGCGGCGTGACTAGGAACGGCGCGCCTTCCTAGTATTTATATTATGTGAGCGGCGACCATGTGTCTGAGGGCAGTGGTACTGCAACCGGGACAGTCTCCTTGATGATTCTAAAGCAAGCTACTGTCTTCACGACGTGCAACAGGATGCATATTTCACGATGAAGTAGAGAGGTTTTGCACTGTTCGGGAAAAAGAGGAGAGGAGGGGGCGGGCCGCGTCTATGAGCCTGAAGAACACACAGGAAAAACCAATTCAAATAGCTCATTTGGCAGCATCTGTGGGACGTTGTAGAATTGTTTCTATGCCTAATCTTAAGACCGGGTCTTCAACAGATTTTCCACTTCGATTACTGTAATGCTTCGTACGTATCCCGCACAGAGTCGGCAAGAATTACTGTTGTGTCTTGCACACGGGCTCAACTGTGCTCTCGCCACAGGAAGCTAATGCTGGAATCCTGGTGTTCTGAACTGAATTAGAAATGTGAACATGCAATGAAGCTTCAACAACACTTTACAATCAGCTGATTATAAGTACAGTGGACTATAAACTACTACACCGCCACACATTTCGGGGATTCTCTTAGCTCGGTGACTTAGGACACGACTGAAGCTTTTTTCAACAGCAATTTTTATAACATTGCTAAACCGGAAGGGCATTGTTAGCACTTCCTGAAGTAATGCAATACCCACGCTATTGCTGAGAAGCTCTCAGATACAAATCTTTTAGTTGCATTGGTGACTCACGCATACATTTGTTTGCGTTCAGTGATTCCTATAACGGTGCAGCAAATGCTAGTACAACAGATTAAATTTCCAGGCATAATAGGCGCCTTCTGCGCTGTTAATTTGGTGCCACTCTTTCTCTACCTGGCAGTTAAGATTTTAGCCTGTAAGTGCAGACCACTAATAAAGAAAACGTTCTCTAATTGGAGTGCACTTCCCGCATCATTGCAGGTCTCGTCGTCAGTCAGATACAGTATAAGGTGTCCTTGTACCACATCACACTGGCAGGAGGCATCCTGGCTTCTATTGGTATCACGGCATCCGCCTTTGCGCCTAACATCATTTGGATGACGGTGACGTTTGGGGTGCTCTACGGTAAGAAGAACGTTTGTACAGTGGGAATCGTCTTCGTCGGCAAAGCAGGCTAAACGATGAATATTCAGTATCACCCGGGAGGTTTTTGCTTTCATTCGTATTCTTGACAAGGCAGAACTGAGTGACAGGTGTGTGTATATCTCTTGAACGGCCACGTTACCTCGTAAGACCCTTTTATAACAACTACAAGCTGTGGCTCACTGATATTTAACCTGATAGATATCCCCAAAAGAATCTGATAAGCCTCTTCCACGCCTCAGCTAGTTAATATAAATTAAATCAAAATAAATGTGCCTGGACGCATAAAGACTACTTTCTTCAAGGATTATTGTCGAATTATACGTGTCCTTTACTTCCTTATACAAAAGACGATTTTGTTCAGATTTTTTTTTTGTTCTGTCTAGCGCTGAAAGAATGCGAACTATGTTCAGGTGTTTTTAACTATGTTTCCACTCAGCATCCAAGGTGTGAAACGGTTCTTCCTAACGTATTATATTTATAAAATGTTACCACGGCACCATGAACATTCTTGGCACTTGAACCATGCGACCAACCTGGTGCTACCGTTTCCATTTTTCGAGGTCACTTCTTTTGGAAATAGTTTAGAGACCTGGTAACTGCGGGGGAGTTTGTAGTGAACATAATAAACCGATTCCCGTGCTTAGTACCTAGCTGTATTGAATCGACTGTCATTAGAAAAAATTAAAGCCGTCTCTTAGAGTTATTGGCATAATACTTGAAGGGGAGCTGTTGTCTGTCTGTAAACGGCACTAATATCTTGTTTTATTTTAGTCTATCGGACTCATCGTTGGATCTGTTACAATTCGTAAGCTCGATTTACTATTTCCCATTGGCGTCTCACGTCTTTATTATTGCTAGTTCATTTCCCGTTCGCACTGTGTGCTGATTATTAAGGTGCATTGGAGTCTAAACATTGTGTTCGTCTGTCGAGTAGCTCCACGGAGACGGCATAAATCTTGAATGTTTTCTAGAAAGTGCCAGGTCGGTTTAATTTCTTACTCCCTTTGGAAACGCGAGCATTTGCTCGTAGCAAGAATAAGTTTGCATGCAACACTCACAGCACCTCTCACAAGGATGCTGAACTCATATATTCAGTCAGCGTGGCTAGTCCGGTAGTAAAAGCTCGCAGAGTTACAGAGGATCTTCTCCTCTTGCAGTCAAAAAATTTCATTCGTAATATTGCTCTCTCTGTGATGAAGTCGGTGCGTCAATGGGTGCGCCTAGAGGGTATGTCACGAGCCTCTAATGGAAGCATTGTGTATCTTCGTCTCACAGTGCGAAATATTATCTTGCGCTGCGAGGAGCTCACCTTAGATTTCGTGAAATCAGCATCCACCGTTCTGGGAAGAGGGTCGCTTTGCTTACGGCACAGAAACCTTAGTGATGCAGTAAACTTGGGTGCTGAGGTGTAACGATTCTCGAATTGGTGGGAGTATTGCCACGACTGGGAGACTAGAATTCGAACTTACAGAAGTCGCTCTGTTCAATCTCTTTCTGCATGCCTTTTCCAAGCGTTTTCAGACAGCAGTCAGAAGTGGTACGGCCACTCTGGACACCTTATCATTAGTCAGAAAAAATGCAACTAAAATATAGAGCTTCATAACACTGGCATCTTATCTTCACTTTTTAACTTCACTGGACAGGTGAGACCGCAAAACCAGAGTTGTAGGTATTTTCGACGGGGTAAGTTTTTTCCTCAGCACGAAAATATACTTCACTAAGTACAAAACCTGTTAAGAAAAACAGCGAACCTGAGATCAGACGCTGTCGTTTTGATCGATTTTTTCAATCTCCAAATTTAAATACCGTTTGCCTTTCGAGTTTCAGTGGCGTAAAAGGGTTATCCTGATGCTGAACTGAATTTTGTGTAATAATGGCAGGTATAAGTTTATAGCAATTAAGTTTACAAAAAGCGCAGCGAACATTTACTACTGTTACGTAAATCGAGATGTTCTGAGATAGATAGCGTATGCCTGCTCATTTGCAAATTGTTCACTCCGTTCACCCTTTCTAGAATTCTTCCGTCACGGCACAGTGAATGTGTGCACTCACTGTGTTAGAGTGGAAATCTTTTCTTTATAATCATCATCATCATGAGCCTCAGTCCAATGTAGGACATAGGCTTCTTCCTTCGACAAATAAATAATGCGCGGTTAACTTCTAATTGTGAGTTTCGTAGTTTCGTTCCCTTAGCTGACTATCCAGTAGATTATCCCAGAGTTTTACAACACGAGACGTAACCTTAGGGGCCCCATTTTCATGTTGCCTGCAGCGGCCTCGGGGCGTATATTTCAAGAAATTTTTAAAATAGGTAGCACGCCGAATATTTAAAGTATTAGCTACCGGCAGCGGCATATGGGCTTAAAGAGAAACGCTTTACTGCAAATCTAATTTTTTAACTTCAAAGTTTTTGAGCCCAGAGCCGTAATATGCGCCTAAAACAGCGTATTTTGTGAGGTTCAATAATTCGCTTCTTGAACCAAGGCCTCGATTCTATAGGCTCTTTTTTATGTTAGTATCATTAGCCTTTTTCGACATGAAGCACTTGGTGTCCTTGCGTCTCCATGGCAAATAAACAACGCTTACTCGCTAAGCCCAACAGCTGTTCAAATCAAGAAGTCATACTGAAATCCGCGCCGTTTTATAACAAAAATGTTGTGCTCCGGTCATCTGGAGTGATGTGTAATGTGTGTGGTGTGAGTGATGTGTGATGTGCATGGCATTATGTGTGTGGCTTTTGACCATACACATCATGTAAAGAAGCCGTGGTGTACAAGTTTCCATCGCCGTGCGGGAAGGTGTACATTGGTACGACCGGGAGGTGTTTCAACGAACGCGCCATGGAACAGGCGAGGTCGGTTAAGAACGCATCAGGAAACAACCCCTCAGCATTGTAAACACTGGAAGCTGAGTGGGTGCAGCCGGCTCCCTCTTTCAGGACACGGTTTTCGTTGCAATCCAGAATGACTACCTAACGCGCGAAGCATTGGAAGTTGTGGCCAATTCCGATCAGGCTTGCGTTACCACCCTGTCTGTCGCACTCACCGATAGAGAGTTCAAGTATCTTAGTCGATTTTACCGTTTTGAAGTCAGTGCATTGTATCCCAGACATGTGTCGGCGGTTGCGTGTTTTTAACTATTTTACTTTGTTCCCTGCTTTTAGCTCGTGCCTTTTTGCACACGCTATAGCTCGCATATTTTCATGGAGCGGACCCCTACACCGCTGGTTTTAGTGGTTTTATCTTTTTTAAATTTCCCTGTGAAGTGACTACTGTTTGCTCACCGTCACGCAGCATATCTTTCCCCCTCTTTCCCTTCTCCCCCTCATCGCGCTATTCGTGCACCCGTTTCACATAAAGAAATCTCAGTTCTTAGTCAGCCTCGCGTACGTTCTTTCTTCCTGCGTGGTGCGTACTTGTCAGCAGTATTTCTGTTCATATTCCACCAACTAGCTCAGAAAAGAATTCTTCCTGTCTGCATTTTTATTCGTCCTCATGGTTTCGCACTGCATCTCTTAATTACGCTAATTCTTCGGTTGAAGTTTAGCCCTGCTTGTTAACACAAAAAGATAAAGGTCGCTCCATTCACGTATGTCCAGTTGTTCTGATACTGCCGTTTCTACTTAACCGTTAATTTATCCTAAACTCTTACCACTTCTGCTAACTATCTACCTATTTCAAACATACGGTAGCATAAAGACAAAGTATCCCTTCCTGATTTCTTATTTAGGATTCACATCTGATGGAGTATGGCCGCAGTATTGCTTTTTACACATGATTTGGCTTTGCTGCACTTTTTGTGCATGGAATGCAGTTTCCGTTTGTAGACTTGATGATTTAGAAGAATCTGATGTGAATATAAGACAGTCTCTCCACGGCCAGCGAAAGTAAAAGTGAAGGTAAAGAAATTGCGTTTCAAAACCCAAATGGGTTTTTTGTTCACAATGAGGCTAAGCTAACCAACTTAAAGCTAACTTCATTTCGGCGATGATGTCACGCACACCCACTTCATTTCATAAACAGGCAATGCGGAAACGCCAACCCAACCAGTTTCAAATACATATTTTTGCCCTTCCATATTTCAAATGAAAATCATTTTGTTAAACCTTCGTTTTCCGCGTAAAGAAAGCTTAAGCGTCAGGCACATTTGTTGTGGATTCCCTGAGTAGGTCCCTAAACTATGGAGTTCGAAAACAGTGCATATATAAATTTTTTTGCATGAGCGAAAGCAAAACAAGTAAAACAGCACTTAATACAGATCATTGCAAAAGATGGCACATAATACATCAAGTGTGACAATTAATGTTGATCTAGCACAAAAAATAGGCCATTTGTACTACTAATTTCAGATGTGATATCTGGTACGACTTAAGATGGATATATTTTCATGCAATAATTCGATTACAAGATACATTGGAAAGGCTCCCATTAGAAGCTCAAATGAGTGTAAATTATGCAATAACAGAAAGTGCACTAATTTACACAATTAGTTACCCAGGTAATTGTAAATTTTAATATTCGCTGTTGTAGGACAAATAAGATGTTTATCAACTCACATATGCATTTAAAAAGGGGTGCAACCAGAACAATTTCGCAAGGTAGAGCGGAGTGATTTAAAGGCGGCAGTGATGCGAAAAAATGATCATCATCAGCAGCAGCCTGACTGCACCCAATGCACGGCAAATACCCCTCCCATGTCTCTTCAATTAACCCTCTCCTTTGCAAGCTGCATCCACCCTATGGCTGCAAACTTCCTACTCTCATCCGCCCACCTAACCTTCTGCCGCCCCCTGCTACGCTTGCCTTCTCTTGGAATACATTACGTTTTTCTTAAGAACCAGCAGTTATCTTGCCTTACATTACATCTTGCCTTACATTACATGCCCTGTCCAGGCCCATTTCTTACTCTTGATTTGGAATAAGATTTCATTAACCCGCGTTTTTTCCCTCACCCACTCGGCCCGCTTCCGGTTTCTTAACATTTCATCTATCATTTTTCATTCCATGGCTCACTGCGTTGTCCTTAACTTAAGCTGAACTCTTTTCTTTAGCCTCCACGTCTCTGCCCCGTAGGTGAGTACCGGTAAGATTATGCTGTTGTACACGTTCCTCTTGAGGGAAATTGGTAAACTGCCACTCATGATCTGCGAGAATTTGCCATATGCGCTCCAACCCATTCTTATCCTTCTAGTTATCTCCCTCTCATGATCCGGATCAGCTGTCACTACCTGCCCTAAGTAGACTTATTCCTTCACCATTTCCAGCCCCTCGCTGCCAATTGTTTACTGTTGTTCTCTTGTTAGACTGTTGAAGATAACGTTGGTTTTCTGCATGTAAATTTTTAGAAGCAGCTTTCTGCTTTGCCTGGCTAACTCACTAATCATGATTTGCAGTTAACTTTCTGAGTGACTAAACAATGCCATGTCATCAGCAAATCGCTGATTATTTAGGTATTGTACATTTACTCTTATTCGCAACTGTTCCCAATTCAGGCCAGGCAATACATCCTGAAAACAGGCGGTGAATAGAATTGGCGAGATCGTGTCTCCTTGCCTGACGCCCTTCCTTATTAGAATTTTATTGCTGACTTTATGGATGGTTATGGTAGCTGTGCAGTTGCTATGTATACCTTCCAGTATTTTTACATAAGGCTCCTCTACACCCTGATTACTCAATGCCTGTATGACTGCTGAGGTTTCCACTGAGTGGAATGCTTTCTCGTAATCAATGAAGGCTGTATATATATGTATATGTATTTAGCAGAGAAGATAATGGATATGAGAGACTCGTTTTGACAAACTTATGAAGGGAACCAACAGTCACCGAAACCAAGGTGCACAGGGGAATGTTTAATTTTTTTAATGTGTATTTCTAATCAGTGGGATAATCAGTGGGAGAATAACACTTCAATTAATCTGTCGCTTAAATAAAATTACTTATAAAGCAGCAGAAAAAAACCATTCCACCGGTGGGATCCAAACCCGAGACCTTCGAATATCGCAGCAGACTGGACAGCTGTCGCCATGGCTAAGTTGATAGAGCACCGGACCTGATATTCGGAGGTCGTGGGTAAAGATCCCAACGGCGGCATGGTCGTTTTTTCTGCTGCTTTAAAAGTAATTTCATTTAAGCCACAGATTAAATCAAGTCTTATTCTCCCACTGGTCAGCACTAAGAATTAAAAAAAAAGAAACATTCCGCTGTGCATTTTGGTTTCGGTGACTGTTGACTTCCTTCATGTGTTTGTCAAACGAGCCCCCTCATTTTCCTTACCTTGTCTGCATATATATATATATATATATATATATATATATATATATATATATATATATATATATATATATATATATATATATATATATATATATATATATATATATATATATATATATATATATATATATATATATATATATATATATATATATATATATATATATGTTGCTTATATTCTGCGCATTTCTATATCACCTGGTTGATAGCGTCAATATGATCTATTTTGGAATATCCTTTACGAAAGCCTGTCTTAACATTTGGTGTCTAAGATTGCCTTGCTCTACTAGCGACTACCTTAGTAAATACCGTGTAGGCTACAGATATTAAGCTGAGCGGTCTGTAATTTTCCAAGCACTTGGCGTCTCCTTTCTTATGAATTAAGGTCATGTTTTCATTCTTCCAACTTTTTATGGTCAAGGTCATAAGACACTGCGTATACAGGGTGGCTAGTTTTTCTAGCACGATGTCCCCTCCATCCTTCAACACATCTGCTGTTACTGATCATTCCCAACTGCTTTTCCCCTTTCCCTTGCTCCTAAGGCTTTCTTTACATCCTCTTTCGTTACTGGCGGGATGACGCATTGCTGTGCGCTACTGTCTCTCTCATTAACGTTTTGATTACATTGGCTACTGTGCAGTTTTGCGTAAGAACTCTTGGGCTACTTAAACTATTTTATTCATATTGCTAATGACATTGCCCTCCTTGTCTCTCGACGCATACATCTGGTTTTTGCCTATGGCTAGTTTTCTCTTCACCGCTTATATGCTGCCTACGTTCTTTAAAGTATGCTTGATTCTGTCCATATTAAACTTCTTAATGTTGGCTACCCCTTGCGCTTATTTATGAAATTCGATAGAGCTATCAGTTCTATTCTTTCGGTAGGGTTAGTAGACGCCCCCATCCTTTGGCGCTTCTTAATCAGTTGTTTTGTCACCAGAGATAGCTTGCCGGTATCCTGTCGAACCGTCCTACTGCCTACTTCTACTGCCCACTCAGTAATGATGGCTGTCAGATTATCGTTCATTGTATGAACATCAAGATCGTCTTCCTCAGTTAAAGCCCAATAGAATATTTGTTCTGCAGCGATATCTTGAATTCCTGTACTTTCCCTCTTACCGCAAACTCGCTAATGGACTTCCTGTTCACTATCTTCTTCCGTTTCCTCTTCAAGTCTATGCTTATTCGAGACCTTACCTTTCTGTGGTCGCTACAGCGCACCTTTTCGAGGACGGCCACATCCTGAACGATGCCAGGTTGAGCGCATAGAGTGAAGTCGATTTCATTTTTAGTCTCACTATTGGGGCTCTTACATGTTCACTTAACGGAAGAAGGTATTCATGATCTGTAAAAAATTTCTATCTGCGAATTCGACTAATAACTCTCTCTGCTATTTCTCGAACCTATCCCATAGTCGCCTACCGCATGGTCACCAGCCTACTTGTTGCCCACCTTAGCGTTGTAACGATGCAGCGATGGCGTAGAGTAAAGCGTTTGTCAGACGTTTAGAGGAATCCCCTAAGGTGGAGTGAATTTGTAATAAGGGAGTAATTACTCATAGGCATCCACCCAACCACCGCCATACGGCTACAAATGAAAACTATGCAGCTTTCTCAGAAACCTCGTAGTTAAAGAAAAATTCGTCCTGGTCTGGGGTTCGAACCCGGGACCACTGCTTCACCCGAGCAGTCGCTCTACCAACTGAGCTAACCGGGACGGCAAGCTCATGGTAGGGCAAGAGCGAATTTATTAATAATTCCAAGTGGGAACAGTGTTGATCAGATATTTAGAGGAATCCCCCAAGGTGGAGTAGTTTTGTAACAATGGAGCAATTATTCATTGGCATCCACCCAAGCGCAACCATCTGGCTACAAAGGAAAGCTATACAGCTTTCTCAAAAACATCGTAGTTAAAGAAAATTTCGCCCTGGTCCATAGTTCGAGCCCGGAACCACTGCTTCACCGGAGCAGTTGCTCTGCCAAATGAGCTTTCCCCTAAACATTTGACCAACACTGTTCTCTCACTTCGAGTTATTGATCAATTCGCTCTCGCCCTACAATGAGCTTGCCGTCCCGGTTAGCTCAGTTGGTAGAGCGACTGATCCGGTGAAGGGGTGGTCCATGGCTAGAACCCCGGACCGGGACGAATTTTTCTTTAACTAGGAGGCTTCTGAGAAAGCTGCAAAGCTTTCCTTTGTACCCGTATGGCGGCATTTGGGTGGATGCCAATGAGTAATTACTTCTTTACAGGTAGAGCGCCCGCCTCGTATGCAAGAGGTCCGGCGTTCGAATCATGGTGCCTCGCAATTCTCCACCAGGTTTTAATAAAAATCCGCATGTCGATGGAATTGCATAACCAGGCCTGGGGTGCGGCCTAATCTCAGTGACCAGAACCGACAACACACTCACTCATCAGTGCAGGATTTGGCCGCCGTGGTCTAGTACTTGGCCACAACCTTCTTTGAACAAACCAATTAACCCTCGGCCCTCAGTCCCCAGCGGCTGCGGAGCAACTTACCACGGCGGTGGTCAGACCTGTGACGCAGCGAAAGGTGCTGAGACTTTCTGACTCAGGCCCCGCCGCCATTGGAATCGGAACCTATGCAAACTTTAACGCTAGAACTTTATCTAGTGAGGGTAGCCTAGCAGTACTCTTCGAGCAACTAGTGGGAATTAAATGGGATTAAATAGGGCTTAGTGCAGTTAGGAGGACAGATGAGGCATATACAGTAGGAAAGGACAGACACATACTGTGCTATCATGGATTAGCGAATAGACGAGAACTAGGTGTGCGGTTCCTCATTAATCAGAATATTGCTGGCAACATAGAGGAGTTTATAGTATTAACGGGAGGTTAGAACTTGAACGTGGCTATCTGGGCATGTTGTTAATTCATGATGAAAATGTACAGCGCAAATAAAGACGAGGACACAAGGAAGACACATGAAACACACGAGCGCTGTGTGTTGTATTTAGGTTCAATAGGAGGTACAAGCTGAAAGTGGTGCAGGCCTACGCGCATGCATCCAGCCATGGTGACCAGACCGTTGAAAGCTTCTATGAAGAAGTGGAATCGGCAATGAATAAAGTAAAATCACACCTCACTGTACTGATGTAAAAAATGATGAAGGCATCTAATGAGGTCTGAAACCGGATGAAAAACACGGAAGGCATAAAGAGTAGATAATGCTGTTCGCTTATCTGATAACTGCCGAAGTTATAGGCTAGGTGGAGCCACGTACTGCTACAGATTGAGTCTTTGTTTATTTCTGAGTGCAAAAAAATATTAATTAATGTTCCCATCTCTTACTGGGGCCGGTTGCAGGTCTAGCGTGTGCCCTATCAGCTGTGTACTGTCCCTGTACCTATTTTTGCACTGATTACGGGGCCTGGATCAAGTACTCAAAATCCCAAATAGAATCCTTGCATGCTGATAAATTCTCTAATCCATATTTTTCCTAGTCAACACAACCATTCATACCCTACTAGTTGTAGTAGCTCCCCACGCTTGGGAACATAGACTTTTAGGCCCATATTCGCTGTCTCGCCACCCTTTCCAGTAACCGGATTCCTTTCAACTCACCTGACGCATTTTTATCAGTTTTGCCCGTCAACCGATTAATCGTGTTTAGCAGCTATCTTGCTTGGTCAAGAGTTTCAAGTTGAAATTCCCCTTGCCACTTCGCAGCCTACCGTTCCTAAAGCCCAGGCTGCCTTCTCGAAGTGGAGGCCCTATTTAAACCGCGCTAACTGCGAGCGTTTTGCGTAGACGAAATCAGTCCTTCTTGTCGAAATGTTGTCAAGAAACCTAAGGCGTCCCCCATTCTTTTTATCTTGTCAGAAATGCACCTACCTATCTTCTGTCTACTATGGACTCTAATAGAGAAAATTGTGGTTGTCGATTGTCGTTTACGTAAATTCAAATCCAGGGCTCACCTCCAGTTTTGACGTCCCTCAATTTCGTAATATATTTTTGGGTTCTGAAATCGAGCTTAAAAATTAGATTTGTTATTTCAGTACATTTATCGAGAAATTATTGCGAGTGATCAAGCACATAATGCCCGTCTGGCCGTAAAATAAACTTAACAAGCACTGTCACCGCAGCATGATTCTTTGCAATCTCGTCTCGACGAACTCGAGGACTGATCGCGGCACAATAACCTGCTTTTCCGAGGCATTGCCGACTCACGCCAATATTGGAAGGAAACTAAAGACAGTGTGAAAAAAACCCTTACCGACAGCATTGACAACCTATCAGACTTATCAATAGAACGCGCACATTGCCTCAGCCAGTATTCTTCCTCAAAATGTTGCCCTATCATAGTCAAGTTCAACAACTTAAACCTGAAAGAACGTGTACTTTCGACACGCAGTAAACGTAAAGATAAACGTGTAACAGTGTCCGAAGATTTCTCCTCCGCCACGCATACTGCTAGAACTAAGCTAGTTGATTTCGCGAAAAGTCTGCCAGGCTCGCCTAGTTTTCGGTTTCGCTACAACAAAATGACGGTGAACGAGAAATTATACGCCTGCAATGCCTCCACTGATAGTATTGTTGAGATTACTATGCCACCGAAACAGATGCTTTCCACAGCGGAGCGCCGTCTCACGATAATATAGCCGTCACTGATAGCACAGTCGAGTCTGCCACGCCACAGAATACAGATGCTTGCCACGGTGGAGCGTCTTTACACGATTCCAGGTAGGAAAACGGGAGGGGAATGGGAAGTGAAACAGTCCAGTTAAATATACAGGTGTTGCTTTGTAACATACGTAGCATCTTTAACAAGCGTAATGAACTATCCTGTGCAATTGATACTATTAAAGCCGTCATTATAGTGTTAACTGAGACCTGGCTTCGACCTCAAGTTAACGACCGGGAACTCTTCCCGATAGCCCGCAGGTTTTCCTTTTATCATTGTAACCGCACTACTAGACAGGGAGGTGGTGCTCTCTTAGCAATTAACAAAGACTTAGTCACAATGCATTCAGTTTCCCAGTTCCTTAGAGTTAATTTGGGCTAACATTGTTTTTAATGACCAAAAAGTTGATTGGAGTTTGTTGTCGTCCTCCATCTGATTCTTATAAATTCACTAACAAACTACACGATGCAATCAATCTTATTACATCTCGGCACACTTCATCGCCTACGTTCCTACTTGCCGACTTTAATATTCCAAACATTGCATGTGACACTGATCCCATTACCATTAATTCCTGCTCTACACTAGCTAAAGGCTCCCGTGTATTATTTTGTCTTCTCTCGTATGCATATCGCACAAGAAGGTACTAGAATTACATATCTTGATTTAAATATGCTTGAGCTAGTCATTAAAACGCAACCTTCTTTTGTTTCGAACATTACTTACTTGCCATCTCTGAGCGACCATACCCTCATAGCTTTTATAAGTTGCTCTTGCTCTGAGCTGAAAAATTTCAAGGAAAAGAAAACAATTTATAACAACAGTAAGGCCAACTTTGAGGCCATAAACAGTGAGCTGCGTTTATTTCTGGACACTTTCTTGGACGGCTTCATCGATCGCAGGGCTCAATCGAATTGGGATATGTTCGTGGCGAAAATTAAGGACTTAACAGATAAGTACACACAACCCGTATACTTACCTCTAAGAACACAGCTCCCTGGTACAAAAATAATATCAAGCGGTTGTCAAACAGGAAGAAACCTAAGTACAAGCTTGCAAAACATTCTTCTAACTGTGACCGACGGGTTCCTTATAAAACCGCTTCACGTGAATACGTTACAGCGCTAGAACAGGCGAAAAACACATTTTAACGAGTTACCCGTGTCGCCATGCTATGCACTGATGAGCAAAAGTTTTGGCGCACCTTCAACCCGACTGATAGCGATAGCGTATCTCTAGTTCACAATTCCAGAACTACTATTCCATCCGAACTGCAAGATTCCGTGTTTAACGACGTCTTCAGTTCCGATTTTTTTATCACCCCTGGTCCCCGGCTTCCTTGCACAGTGTCATTCGATTATAAGCCCATGTATCCTGTCACAATAGACATTGATGGTGTTGCAAAATTTAAAAATTCACTAAAAATATCCCCTGCTTCAGGCTGAAACCTAATCAATGCCAAGTTTAAAAAAAAAATACGTGTTTATTCCTCCGTCATACTACCAAAATTTTTCAGAAGTCAGTTGACCAGAGTTCGCTGCCTGCTGCATAGAAGATGGGGAGGGCGATTCCACTCCACAAATTAGTTAACAAGCATTCTCCTCTAAACTACCGGCCAATTCCTCTCACCAGCATTCCTTGTAAACTTCTTGAACACGTCCTGTTTTCTCATCTAGCTAACTTCCTAGAATCGAACTCTTTCTTGTCGCGATTTCAACACGGATTCCTAAAATCATATTCGTGTGAATCCCAACTTGTATCCAATACTAACAAGTTCCACGTTATTCTTGATCGTAATTCACTAGTTGGCTGCGTGTTCATAGATTTCGCGAAAGCGTTTGATACTCTCTGTCATAGTTTACTACTATACAAATTGCAGCAACTTTAGCTGGATCCAAAGATTCTAACCTGTCTTGAAGCTTTTATTGCAAACCGACAGGAGTTCGTTTCCATTAATGGTTTATGATTTATGGGGGTTTAACGTCCCAAAGCAACTCAGGCTATGAGGGACGCCGTAGTGAAGGGCTCCGGAAATTTCGACCACCTGGGGTTCTTTAACGTGCACTGACATCGCACAGTACACGAGCCTCTAGAATTTCGCCTCCATCGAAATTCGACCGCCGCGGCCGGGATCGAACCCGCGTCTTTCGGGCCGGCAGCCGAGCGCCATAACCACTCAGCCACCGCGGCGGCTGTTTCCATTAATGAGTTCACCTCAGATACGAGTGTACTTCACTCCGGTGTCCCGCAAGGCTCTGTGCTCGGTCCGCTTCTTTTCCTTATTCATATTAACGACCTATCCTCCCGCATTTCACCTCACATTCACCTACTCGCCGACGACTGCATAATATTCCGGGAAATACCATGCGATGGCGACATACTAATGCTTCAATGCGACCTTGACTCCATCTCAACTTAGCACCTTAATGTTAACAAGTGCAAATTCATGCGTGTGTCTCGAGTGCTCTTGTCACCTTTACGGCCTGTATCCAGGCTCTTTCAACCCTTATGAATACCTCGGTGTCCACATTACTAATGCCCTTACTTGGACTGATCATGTTACGCATGTCGTTAACAACGCCAACAAAACACTTGGATAACTTCGCCGTAACTTTGGTAAACCGCTTTCATCTCTGAAGCTTTTAATGTCTAAAACACTCATTTTACCTAAACTCAAATTCGCAGCATCAAAATGGGATCCTTATTAGTCGAACTTAAATCACTCATTTGAGACGGTCCAAAATACAGCTGCTCGATTCATTTTCTCTAACTACAACAGAACTGCAAGCATAACCAGCACGAAAGCTTGTCTTGGTCTGTCATACTTTGCGTCTCATCGTCGAAAACTTCGTCTTCGCCTTTTTAATAAATGTTTTTACCATTCTTACTTGCACGAAGAACTCATTTCACCCCCACAGTACGTGTCACCACGAATGGATCACGCCCTCAAGGTTAGAATACAATTCTGGATAACGAAAACCTACTTTGTCGTTTTTACCCCGGACATCCGACGAGTGGAATCACCTTGCCGCACCGCTGGCACTGATTAATGACCACCGTTTATTGCAAGAATGCATTAGCTAACATTCTTCTGTAATATTATGCTATTTCTATGTGTTGTTGCTTTGTATAACCACTCCCATTCATAATGCCGTATTGCCGTGAGGGTATTTTGAATAAATAAATAAACAGACAACACCGAAGTATCTGTGAAAGTTTATAAAATAAAAAACTGTCAAAACCTAGAAAATTTTTTCATATATTGTATTACTGTGTACCTTACGGTTATTCATTAGCTTTGACAGTTCTGCCAGTTGTGTGCCTTCTTATTGATGAGACTGTCCTCCGGACAGAACTTGCTAGTGTGCTTTTTAGCTACCCCACTTCGACATTTATTGCGCACTCTTTTATGATGTTTAGGGTAGATCTTGTCGACTATCTGTTCTCCAGCGAGGTCCTGAATGACTCCATTTTCCCTCTTACTCATGACCCGTGGATAGAGTCTGAAAAAGCAGCTCTTAGGCGCCTGTTCCTACGTTCACCGGCGTGCATCGCCACCGGCCTCGGCGTAACCGAGTGATCGAAGGCATCAGAGGATAAAAGAGAGCGAAAGCAGAGCGCAGAGGCGGATGAAAGACAAGACAGCAGAAGCGTAGAGAGCGCTGAAAGGGAAGTAGTAGCGAGAAGGCAAGTCACGCTGCGGCGACCGCGGCAAAAAAAAAATGAAAAAAAGAGAGATTGTTCTGGAGCGCACTGTAAGGCCCGGGTTCATGCTAGTGCGTCTCAGCTCACGGCCCGCATCCTCCTCTCTCCGCGACCTTGGCGAAGCGGAGTGCGTGGGCCTAAAGTTCGAGATGGTTTGAGCCCTCTCGAGGAGTCAGAGGCAGGGAGACGCAGCTTGACGCGATATGCTGCGCCTACTAACTTTCTCGGCGCCGCCGCCGTGTCAGCGTTGCAGGGATTATACAGAAGCGTCGACGACTTGTAATGTGCTACCGCATTTGGCGATCACCTCTCCCCTCATCTCCCCAATATGCCTGAATGGAATCCTTATCGAAATTATAAAGTTTAGCGGTAACCATGCGGGCTATTGCCCGTGGCATTTTCTCGCTCCGTATTAAGTAGCCTGCGGAGAATATTGCTTCTCCTTTTTCCGACCGTTTTACTCAGACAGTAATGTGTGACGTTAGGCGATAAATGGTGTAGTGTAAGAGCAACTAGTTTGTAATATGATATGCTATGTGGGCAGATACGCGCGCGATTGATGATCAATCCTTCAAAATTTAAGGAATCTGGAGGAAAAGAGAAGCAACGGTGAAAGAGGTACATAATTCTGCTACAGAACACACTGAATTGCGAGCAACTGAAATAGGGCGCTGCCTGCCTGCCGGCACTTTAATGTCATTTCCGACCAGTGACGTTAGACTGAGATGGCATTCTTGCTTGTGTCGTTGTCAAATGAGCAAAGTTGTAATGCGATTTGAAAGTGTTTCCGGTGGCGATTCTCTGAGGAGAGACACAGATATAAGCTCACGGGCGGCGGTTCACTTAGCGCTGCCGAAGCCTGAAGCAATACCCGCCTCCGTTCGGCGTAGCGTGTTCCGGCCCTATGGCTGAAACACCGCTGAAGGTGCGCCCGAAAATCCCATTTTCGAGAGGCGTAATCGTCGGTCAAATTTCTCCGCCATAGTTTACTCCACTGCCTCTAACAATCACCGGAAAAATCAGAGACAAGCATACTGAACTACTCTATGAGGACTACACCTCACCTTGCCACCGGTTTCAATATGCGGCACGAAGCCAGGATGGGGTCGGAATTGGAAGTCATTTTCATTACTATTCACGCCGTTCGGGCTCTTCCAACTCCGCTTTTGATCCTCCCATTAACGACACGAAATAACGTGATCCGGTTCATTAGCAGTTTTGCTCTGCGTATCCTACAAATCGCTCCTGTCAGCTATTCTCAGAACCTGTTTCTTTCTGCGGAATAGCCTGGTCGTGTGCTGGCTTCTTGCTTTCTTTCGCATAGGAGTTACATATTGTGCGCCGTTTTTTTACCTTAATAATTGCCAAATACAAGTCTTCATGATTTCTTTTACCTGAGTTTAATCGGAAGCCTTTAGTACGCCAAATGACTTAAACTTCGATTTAGAACAACTTTGACCCCTGTGTGCTTTCAGCCGAGCGACGGCGCTGAATCCTACAGCTGCGCTGTGAAGTTCGTTTTATGGCTAAGCAGCGTGAAAAGGCGATAGTATTCTACCGTAGTTTAACGCATCAAGCATGTTAATTATTTTGTTTGTGAAATTTGTTGGTGGAAACTTGAGGAGGCTATCGGGGCGAAGCACCGAGCGTGTGCTGACTGTACTCAATCCGTCGCATGATTGTGACTCTGCCTCCTGCCTCAGGCAATGCCCCAACGGCGTTCCGAAGTGTTCCACGGCGTCTCTACGACCACGTGTCACAGTTGAAGGCCACGCAGTCTGCACCAGGCACGAGGCACGGTCTGCATCTATTTTTGTTAATGACAGCAGTTGAGGCTGAACCCCACTTGATGCCGACGAAGGTAGCGCTAGGGATGTGTGAATGGCCGCGTTGTCTCTCTCCCCGTGACTTTTGCTGTGCTTCGCCCTCTTCTATTGTTTGCCTGCTTTCTCCTTTCCGTCGCCTCTCCCGCTAACCTTTTCCGAGGTTACTGTCTCCTCCTCTTCGGATCAGTTTCTGTTGTTGTGCGCAACTACAACACGTAATGGTGAGGCCATATCGACAGCCAGCCACGCATTCCTTTGGAGCATCGCTTATACAGCTCTGGTTCTGAAATTTTGTATGTCCCTACCGTATCAAATGTAAACTGACACATCTGCCTCTTTTTATTATCTTTCAGGAGCTGGAATTGGAACCGCCCTACTCGGACTTTCGTTGTATATCCTTGCTTACTTCGAGAAGTACAGCGGCACTGCCTTCGCCATCATGTGGGTATCCAGGGCTGCGTCCGGAATGGCTGCTACGCCGCTCCTGTGGTACTTGACAGCCAACTACGGGGTTGAAGGATGCCTGCTCATAACAGGTGGTCTTATGATCCACGTATTGCCATTAGTAATGCTTATCAAGTCGCCTCGTCCTTTCTGCGTTTCCGTGAGAACACTTCGAAAGAAAAGATGCAAACCTTCCCACGTTACGCTAGAGCAGCCGCCAGATGTCACCACGCCTTCCTTTCCTATGTGCGCTGAAATGAAGAAAACAAATGCCATGGCCGACGCGCTTGCGAGTTTTAGGAAGATCCCCTTCTACCCGCTAGTTTTCTACTGCATTACTTCTGAATACATATTCATTACTTTCACGGCGACTGTAGTGGCGTACGCTGAAGACAAAGGTTTCCAGCTCGTGAGCGGGAAGCAGACTCTGGTCTACAATGCCATGGGACTTCTTGTTGGTCGAGTCGTCATTCCTTTTGCTTGCGATAAGATTGTCCATAGTCGCTGTCCAGTGGCCGTCGCAAGCTTTATGGCTGCTGGCGCTTGCTTTTTGTCTTTGCCGCATGCATCAACATTCGGCGGCCTCGCTGCCGTGGCCACCGTGATGGGAGTCGGTCAGGGTTATATTTTATGCATCAAGTCTGTGATCATCTCTGACTACATGCATGTGACAGGGCTCAGTTTCTGCGCCGGCGTAGGAGGCTTACTATCAATTCCGCTGTGGATGTCCGGACCTTCCATAATTGGTGAGTATTTCAGCAGGGTCTTAGCGGCTGAGGGAAATAACTTTTTCAGCGCTTACACGGCATGAATGTTTCCATGCAGGCTTTTTCCGTGACACCAAAGGATCGTACGATCACCTCTACTACATGCTCGCAGCACTCAGCGTTGTTACTGCCGTGCAACTGGCCTTTATTGTCTGGTGGGACAAAAGAAGACGGACCATTCTGCGACAAGAGAGACTTTACTTGGCCGCCACCTCGGAAATGAATGATTTGCAGGGAACTAGCTCAGCTTGAATACACAAAGCAGTGTCCTCGGGGGAATACGAGCCAGAGTTTTAAAACGAGCTACAGTCACCATCTGCGCAGCGTGTGCGCTGTTGCTGTAGGGCTGGAGGCAAATATATTTATACTCCCAAACAGCGAGGCTTTCATCTCTAGACGTTCAAAACAAATGTGAGCCCATAACTTACCCTGTGCTGCAAGGTAACCAAGTGACAGGATTCAGGGTGCCGTGAAAATGTGGGTTCAGAAAAAACACTAAAATCGCTATTAGTTTCACCCCATAATTTCTGGAATAAACTCACTATGTCAGGGGATAGTGCTTTGAACGACGGTTTAATCAAGAAGAATATTTCCGGTGACCAATCAGAAAAGAAAAAGACAGGAGAAAGATATCTGTTCAGCGGAGAATATTTCGTACATCAATCATGATTTGCAGAAGAAACATAAATTGCGGGAAGAGTTCAGTTGAGAATAGCCTACAGAACTTACTTTTGATGAATTTTGTATAAAACTGGCTTCTCCGAAAAAAAAAAGCTCCTTAAATCCCCCACTGATTACTGCGAAGTGAAGCCTTGGAACGCCTAAAAATAATTTGGCTGGAAGAACTATTACTTAGCGCTGGCTAAAACCTAACCTAAGCCAGGACGAACGTTCTAAAAGTAAAAATAACCTTGAAAGCCGACATGAAAGTGCATGAAAAAAATTGTAGGGCTAAGCTTGCAGTCTTCGCGCACGAATCAGCGAACGCTGTGTTGCTTTGGTTTAGCCATCTAACCCTGCATTCTGTTGTGGAGCGACCCTAACATAGCGCATTCCTTCGCCGCTGTCATAACTTCCTCAGTCCACTACAGCCACCTTTTATGTTCCGCATGTGGCAGCCACATTCCGGTGGCGCACTTTTACGCTCTCGGCATAACCTCCAAACCACAAAGCAATCCGTCGCCACCCACCTTCTATCTTTTTCTTCGTCTCGCACTTTACCTCTCTGTTATGTCCCCTAAAATTGTGCAAGTTTTTATCTATTTTTTTACCTGGCCACTTTGGCAGATGGCCAACGCCTGCGATAGTGCAAAGGGGCTAATTGAATTCAGTGTGAATTAATTTTGGTAATATAAATTACATATACTCGAACATACATTTGAAATGAAAATAGCTCGCTAAGTGGTTAATGCCTTACTGCTATAAACTTACACTAAAAATCAGTACGGTGAAAGGCAGACAAAAAAAAAACTTAAACGAGTCTTAACTTACCCATGGAAGTATACTGCGAGAGCATTAGAGATCCTTCACAATTGCTCCTATTTCACTGAATCATGGATTGCTGAGAGTGCTCATTGCAGCATTCGCAAACGGCTGCAGCAGCAAATTGATACGCCGCAGGCCCAGCAGGTGGCTGCTTCAAACACAAGTACCCTTGGTGCTTGCAAGCCATATGTTGCTCTTCCCGAGATTTCAGAATGGCTAATTTCTGCACATATACCTTCTGCGGGCTGCCGTATATCATAAGTTCAATCAGCTGATACGCAGTGCCGAATCATGCCTTCATTTCAATCTCCCAACGGTTAAGCTTGGATCATGGTTCGACCGCTTCGGCCACCTCACCTTTTCCTGTTGCATTCGTCATCTTTAGTTTTCCTGATTCATCTTCAGTAAGCTATAAATCTGCTGAGGCATTCATAGGTATCTAAACGTTTGCGGAGTCTTTTTGTACTAGTTTTGCTTGTGCTGAGTCATTCTTAATCTGGCCTGTGCCTGTATGCTTCTGAAAAGCGCCGGCGGTGGCGTTACCAAAGCTTTGATAATGTCTGCTGTACTGCTGATACAAGCCCTCTTTTCAGTGATTATAGCCTCTTCGTAAGTTGAGAGACGTAACACATAAATACAGGAAAAATTCATTGTTCTCAGGGATTCCTTACTGATTGCTGTCCTTAGTGTGGCGCTGACAGTGAAAAAGTGCATATTCGGTCGTGACATGTCTGGATTAATAACGACAGCTGTTGTCGATGTGGCCGGACTAAAGTTCCTCCAATGGTTGTGCGGAATGCGCAGTGCAAAATCCTTCACTGTATTTTCGCTCTCATACGCGTTTTCATGTTATTTTGGTCTCTCTTTGAAGAGATATCCGGTTTGCACAATAAATTTTATTCTATACGATAGAAAATTTCGTAGATATGCACGTCTTAATTATAAGCAGTCTGCCGTCGTCTTTTACTTTGCACCTGCGGTCGGAGTGGTGTTGTTTTCATTTAATACGTTTTTTACCGCAGCCAATAAAGTTTATGAGGGCGCAGGAAGGAGTGCCTCTTTGCTATCTGTTTAGGCTTCTCAAAAGGATTTTCTGGCAAGGAATCGCTTCCGCGTGTGCCGTGTGGCTTTTTTGAGATGCTTGGCTTTTGCTACAGGAAACGGCCCATGGAAATTTTATTAGTTAAGAACGTTTTCGCTGCGTCAAGAAGAGAGAAAGTGTGGGCCACTTTTCCGCCCCCTACTACAGCAGAACAAACGCCCTGCAGCGATGCGAACAGAACGTATTTTTGAATCTGAGTAAAACGAAACTACAGTAACAGTGCTTTTCTACAGAAATAGCCGAAGTTTAAGCACCACTATTTCTCGATCACTTGAAATACATGGCAATGGTAATGCAACTTACCGAAGCACGCCTGAACAATAATCAATAGCATGCATCAATGACGCAATGTATACTGAAGAACAACACGCTGAAAAAAAAAGAAGCGATGTGAAATGGCCGTCGCAACACAGCTTCTCAGGGTCGAAGTTCTACAACTAATTCTAAAAAATAAAACGGAATCTTTCCAGTCTCGTGAGGGCTTCTACAAGTGGAAAGTATTTGTAGCACTTAAACGAATTTTTAAACGGTGGGCGTTCGCAGGAAGCAAAAAATCAAAAATGATCGCAATGAAGCAGAAAGGCACTGAAAAGGCGTATCAGCAAATGCAACCCAAGAAAGCTAGGAGCTCAAATTGAGCCATGTTTGCAGCCAAGGATGCAAGGCAGAAAAACACACCTAGAAAAGCGTCTTTGTCCTAGGATATCTGCAATAGACGGTTCTACGCTTCTGCCTTGAAGGCAGCTAGGCTCCGGCGCACATTTTGTTTTGTGAACAGCTTGCATTAAACTATTCCTGCGCCTTGAGCAATAGACAGAGCAACCAAAAGCGTCGACAATTTCAGTTACTATGAAATATGCAACACTGAATTCTGAAGCTAAGTAATATCCTGGACTTTTTTAAAATGTATTTCTATACACTGCGGGTCACGATTACTTGCGTTTTGTTCATTTAGAAACAAAAAATAACCTAAGACTTTAAGCAATGCCAGCCTTTCTATATGTGCTTCCAGCTGCTGCAGATAACCGGGTCAAAAGCATTTGCGATGATATTACCGTAATTAAATGCCTGAGATGTGTGTATATTATTTGAATGATCCTCTTTAAAACAAAGAACCCGGCCGCGCAGAAATAATAAGCATTTTACGGTATGCGTACCCGTGGGGGAAAGATTTGGTAGATATGCAATTCAAACAATATTGTCACCGACAAACGGTCGAAGCACTCAAACCAGGTTTAATTAGACGTGCTGGGAATGCAAGACAGCGGGGAGCTCGAGGGAGGAAGAAGACGAAACCTCTAGCCCCTCGAGTGCGCAAGGTATGGAAAGTCCCATATAACACTTCGGCCGCGGTATGGCGCCACTGGATTGCTTGGTACTGTGGCATTGCTCCCCCCTTCTGAAGGGCAACGACTCGGTGCCGCAGCAATGAGAAGCAGGAAGGCAAGGGACGGCGAATGTTCCGACGGCTGGTGTAGACACGCCTGAAGCGCTAGCGGGCGTGGTAAAGCTTCATCCGTGCTACATAGATGACTTTGGGGGTCGGCCGTCGAGAGAAGCGAACTATTCCCTGGGGGAGAACTTCATAGTTCACCTTACTGACTTGGCGGAGTACCTTGTAGGGGCCAAAATATCGGCGAAGAAGCTTTTCGGAGCGCCCACGCAGGCGGATTGGGCTCCAAACCCAGACTTGTTCGCCGGGCTGGTAACTAACAGCTCGGTGGCGGAGGTTATAGCGGCGAGCGTCGAGGGCTTGCTGGTGCCGGATGCGCTGTCGGGCGAGTTGGCGGGCGTCCTCGGCGTGACGAACGAATTGGGCAGCACCCATAACAGATGAGGTACCACTAGTCGGAAGCAACATGGCGTCCAGCATGGGTTTGGCTTCGCGACCATGCACTAAACAATATGGAGTGAAGCGTGTCGTTTCTTGTGGAGCAGCCTTTAGGCAAATGTGACGTAAGGGAGTATGGCGTCCCAGTTGCGGTGGTCTGCGTTGACATACATGGAAACCATGTCGGCGATCGTCTTGTTGAGCCGCTCGGTTAGTCCGTTCGTTTGAGAGTGGTAAGCTGTTGTTTGGCGGTGACTTGTGCGGCTAAGGTGCATAACCTCCTGCGTAAGGGCCGAGGTGAACGCCGTTCCCCTGTAAGTTACAACGATTATGGGTGCACCGTGAGGAAGCACAATATTTTTAACGAAAAAGCTCGCAATTTCATCAGCTGTACCACGAAGGAAAGCTTTAGTTTCACAGTACCGGCTGAGGTATTCGGTGGCGACCACAATGTAGCGGTTACCCAGCGAGGATTCCGGAAATGGGCCGCGTAAGTTCATGCCGACTTGGTGGAAGGGGAGTTATGGCGGATCAATAGGCTGCAGTAGTCCGGCTGGCTTAGTCCGCGGCGTCTTGCGACGTTGGCACTCGCGGCAAGTTATAACGTAACACTGGACAATTGCAGCAACCCTGGGCCAGTAGCACTTTTGGCGTATCCGCGCCAAAGTGCGAGAAAAACCCATGTGACCAGAAGATGGGTCATCATGGCACGCCTGCAAAACTTTGTCGCGCAAGGCCGCAGGTACGACGAGCAGATAGGCAGCTTCCGTCGGGTTGTAGTTTTTTCTTATACAGAACGCCATCGCACAAACATAATGATGACAGTCCACGTGAGAAGATTCGCGGGGACGACGCAGCGCTTCCTTCAAGATACTCAATGAGTGGCCGTAGTTCACTGTCGTTCCTTTGGTGTTGAGTGAGGACGGACGTGGAGATGGCGCCGAGAAAATTAGAATCATCGTCGGGATCAGCTCGGTTATTCTCAATAGGAGCAGGAGACAGACCGTCGGCATCACTGTGCTTCCTACCGGACTTATAAACGATGGTGACATCGAACTCTTGAATGCGAAGGCTCCAGCATGCAAGCCACCCCGAGGGATCTTTGAGGTTCGCCAGCCAACGAAGCGAATGGTGATCACTGACGACACTGAAAAAACGGCCGTATAATTACGGGCGAAATTTGGTCGCTGCAGACAGAATTTCCAGGCATTCTTTTTCAGTAATGGAATAGCTCGCCTCCGAGTGTGACAAGGTGTGGATTGCGTATGCGATGACACGTTCGATACCATACTGCCACTGCACAAGGACCGCACCGAGGCTGATGTTGCTGGCGTCGGTGTGCAGTTCAGTGTCGGCTGACTCATCGAAGTGGCCAAGGATGGGCGTACTCTGAAGACGAGTGCGGAGGTCTTCGAAGGCCTGTTGTTGCTCCCGGCCCCAGAGGAACGGTTCGGCATCTTTCGTGAGGCGGGTGAGGGGCTCAGCGATCTGGGAGAAGTTCGGCACAAAACGCCGATAAATTCGCAGAGACCCAGAAAGTGGCGCACACTGCGCTTATCGGTTGGCACGGGAAAAGCAGTGACGGCAGCTCTTTTATCGGGGTCAGGGCTGACTCCTTTCGCGCTCACGATGTCGCCGAGAAACTTCAACTCCTGGAAGGCAAAGTGACACTTTTCGGGCTTGAGGGAAAGACCGGCCGAACGAATTGCAGCGAACACAGCGCGCAGGCGCCTGAGGTGCTCTTCGAACGTGGCGAAGAAGATGACTACGTCATCTGGGTACACTAGGCAGGACTGCCATTTTAGATCGGCAAACACGGTATCCATAATCCACTTAAAGGTAGCAAGAGCCGAGCACAGGCCGAAAGGAAGCACCCGGAATTCGTAGACCATCCGGTGTAATAAAGGCGGTGTTTTCCCGGTCGCGTTCGTCCACCTGGATTTGTCAATAGCCACTGCGTAAATCTAGTGACGAGAAGTCCGTGGGGTGTCGTAACCGGTCCAGGGAGTCGTCAATGCGTGGGTGACGATAAACGTCTTTTTTGGTGACTTGGTTTAGATGCCTGTAATCAACACAGAACCGTAGGGTTCCATCTTTCTTGCCACTAGAACAACAGGCGATGCCCACGGGCTCGTCGAAGGTTGTATCACGTCGTCTTGGAGCATTTCTTGATCTTGTCGGCGAATTGCATCCCGTTCCTTCCAAGAGATCCAATAAGGCGGCTGGCATAACGGTCGCTGGTTTTAGTCAACTATAATGCGGTGCTTTATGAGCGGAGTCTGCCCAACCTTGGAGGTCGAGGCAAAACAGTCGCGGAAAGATTCGATAATGCTCTCCAGCCAGCGTTTCTGATTAGACAGGAGGTTCGGGTTCACATCGGTTTTTATGGGAGTGGTCGTGCCTCCACTGAAGCCGGGATTTCGAACAGCGCGTGCTGTCCCGCGAATTCCCTAAGTTCCTCGAAATACGCTATAGCTGTTTTGCCAGGCAAACACTGTGGTTCAGAACCCAAAGCGAGCTGCACAGACTTGCCGACCCCGGAGCAGTGAGATGTTGGTTTCAGCGATGCCACGGGTGCTGGGGCTGTTATCACACTCGACGGTAACAAACATGTTGGCTCTGGACGGGATCAATACACGGTCGTCACAGACGCATAACTTAGCCCTGCGTGGCTCGGTATTGTATTCGACAGGGCCTTGGGTGGAAAACGACACTATTAGCTACTGGAGGTTGATAACGGCACTGTACTCCTGATAGAAATCCAAACCGAGTATGAGGTCTTTGGAGCACTCGGGTAACACAGCAAAACAACCAGGGAAAGTAACACCGGTGATCTGTATTCGCGAAGTGCAGACACCAATCGGAGTTACCACGTGGCCACCAGCTGTCTGGTTCAGACCAAGGGGTCTGAACCTTCCTCAAGGCCGTGGCTAACCGTCTGCTGATTATAGAAAAATCGGCGCCGGTATCCACGAGTGCGGTAATGTCGTGGTTGTCGGCGGATACCGGTATTTCGGCGGAGACCAGTCGGTCGCAGCGCGCAGTCGAGGTCGTCGGGTTAAGTCGACGTCGGTAGGAGCGTCGCGGCGAATCGTCGGGTGGAGGCTCTTGACTCGGTCCTGTAGCGGCAGCCGTACTGCCGGAAGACGCCGTCTTCAGTTTTCCCGACGTGGGGACGTGCCTCTGAACTTGCCAGAGGATGACGGGCGGCCGGGCGAAGAGAACCGCCTTGGGGATGGCGATTGGGACTGGCGTCGCTGCGAGGTAGAAGATTGTACGTTATCAGCAAGTATTGTTCGATTTCCCATGGTCTTTCACCGTAGCGTGGTCGAGGTGCGTCAGGTGAAAACCCCCTTAAACCCATTCTGCGGTAGGGACTGTGGCGGATGATGTGGCCGGGCTCCCCGCAGTGGTAACAGGGCTGTTGATTGTTTGGCGTATGCTAAACTCTCACATACATTAAGGAGCCTAAATTAAATTTTAAAGGAAAGAAGTGTGAAGAAGACGAAGTGGACTAACCAAAGAATAAAGAAGAGGCATTCGGTGATGTGGAGAGAGATGATTGGTGGAGAGGCATTCGGTGAGGTGGAGAGAGATGACTGGTGGAGAAGAGAAGACGATGACAAGGCTTACGTGGACTTACACGGAGGCTATAAAAGGGCGAGGGAGAGCGAGGCACGGGGAAGGGGACAGCAGAGAAGCGGAGGCTCCGGCGGGTCAGGGACACATCGGCTGGAAGAGAGCGACGCCGGCTACTGCTCCGGTGAGCTCGCGTTCTACGGCATCGCATCGTGGACTTGCTGCCATGCCTGAGCCCGTTCCGGGGAGTCAACGGAGCACGCTACCATCTGCTACGGCCAGGGGTGTCTCCAGCGCTGTTGCCACCCATCCGGGTGGTGCCCCCAACGCTAGCAACACCGGCATCACCTCCACGGACGCTTGGACCGGGAGCTTGTATGACAAAGCCAGCGACGCCAAGCACGTCGAACGCCGCCTCGACGCCGGATACTGGATCCATGCAACGCTGCAGTCGCACCGAACCAACCGCGAGCACGAACGCCGACCGCTAATAGTAGAACGCTAGTAGTAGACGCTGGTAGCAGTGCGCCCGGGTCGTGTGCATTTATAGTCTGTGTTTTTTGTCTTTTAGTTTTGTGTTCTAGTGGGTGTGTCACGTAGGGTGTAATAAATGTGCGCTTGTGTGGGTACACCTGTCGCCTAGTCCATTCTTTCGGTCCGAGTGTTCTCCGGAGAGATCCGTGCAATGAACATGCGGTTAATTTGCTCACGGGTGGCCTGAACTCCTGCGGCACAGAGGGTACAGTTGCGACTGACTCCTTCAGGTATGGCACAGGACCGACGGAGAAAAGGCTCGCATCGCTGGCCCGGGACTTCGTAGCGCATCGCTCTACGTCATAACGGTGGGCGCCGGGTGCGGAGCGGGGGGTGGCTGCACAACTCGTCGGATTTCTTCGAGGACCACGTCCGTTACGGTAGCGACGGTGACCTGTGGAGCTTCAAAGTGAAGTTTCGCAAGTTCCTCGCGCTCAAGGCTTCTTACAAGCTCCCGAAGCTCCTTGGCAGGCACGACGTAGGCGTGTACGCGTGTACTAGGAAGCGGCTGCTACAGTAGCCTGACGTCCGTAGTGGGCGCCCCGTTCATGCAGAGAGAGCTCGATACCCATTACCTCCTTGGTGAAGTCGGACACTGTTAGTGGCGGGTCACGGACCAGTCCGGCAAATTAAGTGGCGCACCTTTAAGTGGCGTGCACATTAAGTGGCTTACCTTCTGGGCTTCAGGCATACCAGGGTCGGCCCGAGTGAACAGTCGCGTAATGTCCTCTTTGAACATCGCGACGCTCTCATTCGGCTTCTGTGATCTTGAGCGCAGGACGACTTCAGCGTTCTCTTTCCTTACGCTGCTGGAAAATGACGCTAGCAGCTCTCGACGAAAAGCCTTCCAGATGGTAAAGGAAGCTTCGTAGTTCTCAAACCACATTTTGGCCGAGTCCTGCAGTGCAAAGTAGACGTTGCGCAGCTTGCGCTCGCCGTCGCACTCATTGAAACCCGCCACTCGGTCAAAGCTGGCCGACCAGTCTTCGACGTCCTCGAACCTCTCACCGTGGAATGATGGGGGTGACCGAGGCGTGTGAAGGACGAACGGCGGGGCATCCGCGGAATTCTGACTTCGCTGGCTAGCCGTAGCGGACGTCATGGCCCTTGCTGGTCTTGCGAGTTGGCCGAACTCTGGCTGTAGGCCTCCAGGCGGCGGCTCGCCTTGTGGACTGGTGTTGTAGCAACGCGTTGAGAACTGACGTCAAGAGTGTCCTCGAGGTCAGCGTACATGGACCGGCACCCAGCACCTCCACCAAATATGTCACCGACAAACGGACGAAGCACTCAAACCAGGTTTAATTAGACGTGCTGGGAGTGCGAGACAGCAGGGGGCTCGAGCGAGGAAGAAGACGAAACCTCTAACCCCTCGAGCGGGCAAGGCATGGCAAGTCCCATATAAAACAGTTCGGCCGCGGTATGGCGCCACTGGATTGCTTGGTACTGTGGCAATATAGTCCTGTATTGAATGCATACAAATCATGCATAAACTTTTCAATTTGAAATACAGCGCTTACAGTGAGTGCAGCTATGTTGCCTATGCAAAGCTAAGGGCGGAAAAATTTTCCGTACTTAGGTGGACATTCGAACTTACCGAGTTGCCCAAAAGAAGGATCAGAAATAAATATGTAACGGACACTCATAAGTCATTTGAACACAAATTTAGTAACTTTGACTACACAAACTGAGAAACCTAATTGGCGCTGTTTTATTGCAAGACGGAAATCACCTCTCACAATAAAAACGTAGCGTTACTGCCTTATTGGAAATGAACAAGGCAGAAAAAAGCAGACCTTTTTTCTACTACATATGTGCGTAATATGCTGAATAGTAACGGTGGTGCTTAAGTGCAGATAAGATTAGTATTACGCTTGGATATTGGCGCATCCTTTCTGTGAGTTGGCTAAAATATGCCGTAAGATATATTGTTACGACCCGAGGTTTATTCAGACCACATCCGGGCGACTGAAACCAGTTGAGGTCTGCTTGCCGAGCGCGAGCCGCATCCACCTCGTTCTTCTCATCTTCTGCGTAGTCAGCGATGCCGACAAAACAGACTAGGCATCGCCTCTTCATGGGAGTCACACTTCCCCTACGCAGCCGAGACCCACAGAGAGAGTTGAAAAGCACCGCGCGAATGGTAGTGCTTCAACCGGGCAACGTGGATCAATTTAGTTCACGAAGAACTACCGCCGCTTTCGTGAGACGCACTATGCGGTAAGTGAGCTCACTAATTTTTTGAATAACAACTTAGGGTTCATCGTAGTGGCAAAGCAGCTTCTGAAACAAACTCGGCTTTCTGCAGGCCGCCACAACAAGACCAGATCACAAGAGCTGTAAGTGACGTGACGGCGGTGGGCATCGCAGAGCGCTTTGGACCAATCTTTGGAGACGAGAATACGAAGGCGGGCAAGGCGTCAGGCTTCTTCCGCGAGAAAAAGTGTCTCCGCGATGGAGGGATCTTCGTGAGGCTCGGAAGAGAATGGTGGTATGGTATCCAGGGTGTAGCGTGGAGGGCGAGCATATAGTAAAAAGAAGGGGCTGAAGCCTGTAGCCTCATGGCGAGGTATTCAACGCCTAGGTGATCAATAGCAGGACGCTGCCCCAGTTTTTCTGCTTTGAATTAACGTACATTGACAGCATGTTAGTAGTCGTTCGGTTCGTGCGCTCAGTTAGCCGATTCGTCTAGGGATGGTAAGGAGAAGAATGGCGAAAATGCGATGCGCAAGAACGGAGGAGCTACTCCATGACGTCAGCGGTGAACTGCGGGTCACGCTCACTGATGATGACTTTGGGGGGTACATGGCGGAGAATTATAGATTGCAGCACAAAAGAGGACTCATGATACGCTGTAGACGAGGGTCAGGCTGCCGTTTGGCAATAGCGAGTAAGGCAATGAACGCAAACCACTATCCAGTGGCTCCGATGATAGGATTTGAGAAATGGGCACAGGAGGTCTAAGCCCACTTGATCAAACGGTGTGGCGGGTGGTGTCACAAAGTGAAGCTGACCAAGTGCAACGCTACTAGGTCGTTTGTATCGTTGACACTGGGCGCAGCTGGGGACTTACCGCTCAGTCGTGGCCCACAATTTCGGCCAATAGAAGCGTGCCTTGGTAAGGTGGAGGGCTCGTGCTGACCCAATATACACAAATCCAAGGTCGTCGTTCATGGCCTACCCGCCGCGGTGACTCAGTGGTTAGGGCGCTCGGCTACTGATCCGGAGCTCCCGGGTTCGAACCCGACCGCGGCGGCTGCGTTTTTATGGAGGCAAAATACTAAGGCGCCCGTGTGCTGTGCGATGTCAGTGCACGTTAAAGATCCCCAGGTGGTCGAAATTATTCCGGAGCCCTTCACTACGGCACCTTTCTTCCTTCCTTCTTTCACTCCCTCCTTTATCCCTTCCCTTACGGCGCTGTTCAGGTGTCTGACGATATATGAGACAGATACTGCGCCATTTCTTGTACTTAAAAACAAATTATTATTATTATTATTATTATTATTATTATTATTATTATTATTATTATTATTATTATTATTATTATTATTATTATTATTATTATTATTATTATTATTATTATTATTATTATTATTATTATTCGCCTGCAAGGCAGAGGTGTACAGGCTCTTCGACTCTACCAGGGCGAAACGCTGGCCTGTAGAAGAATAGTTTTCCTTCCATAGGACCCCATCTCCACACAGAACTGTTTTGCTCCGGATGCGTCTTCAGCCTCCGCAAGAAGAGGCCGTAGGGTTGAACCTTTCTGCCGTTCCTCTTTGAATATGTTGAGATTAAGATAAAACGGTGACACTGACTGGATGCGGTGGTCAAAATTTTCGATGGTACACCCCGTCTCAGCAAGGGGAAACCGCGAAAGACAGTGCACATCAGCGTGCCGGCGACCGCCCTTGTAGGCGACTGTGTGTCAAACTCTTGTAGACGCAGAGCCCACCGTGCAAGGCGCCCACACGGGTCACGAAGCTTAACGAGCCAGGGGATTGCATGATGGTCGTTGACGATGGTGAACGGGCGTCCGTATAGATATGGAAACGCTGCGTGGGGAAGTGGCGAGGCATTCCTGTTCGGTGACCATTTAATTGCGCTTCGGTTTACTGGGCGAGCGACTCGAATACGAAACAAAGTGTTCTTTGTTGTTGCAGCACTGGATGAGCAAAGCCCCGAGGCCAACACTGCTGGCGTCGGTATGAACTCAGTGGGGGCTGATTAATCGAAGTGGCGAAGTACAGGTAGGGACGTGAGAAGGAATTCGAGTAGGCGGAAGGCGGGTTCACACTCAGGATTCCACTCGAAAGCCACATCTTTCTCAAGAACTCCTATCAGTGGGTAGGCGATATCCACAAAGCGATGAATAAAGCAGCGGAAGTACGAGCATAAGCCCAAGAGACTTCGCATCTCTTTGACAGGCTGGGGGGGGGGGGGGGGTGGCTTGAGCTACTGCACAGAAACTGTTTTGGCTGTATCGAGTCTGCCGCCGTCTTTGTCGACAAGGCGTTCAAGCACTAACGCTTGATGTGCATCAAAGTGGCACTTCTTAGAGTTAAGTACAAGGCCACCTTTGCGCATGCAGTGCAGTATGGGAGCTAAACTGTCATTGTGCTCACTGAACGTCTTTCCGACAATGGCAACATCATCTAGGTAGCACATGCTTATTTACCAATTCTAACCACGAAATATAGTGTTCATAAATCTGTTGAATTTGGCGGGAACATTAAAAATGCCGTCAGGTGTAATAATGTAATAAACACTGTTTTCTGTTTTTTCCGCGGGATGCATAGAGATTTCGCGGTACCCCGATCGGAGGTCAATAGAAGAGAAGTAGGAGGCTGAAAAAAGGCAGTGGGTGGCATCGTCTAATCGAGCGAGGGGGTAGATGTCTTTCCGTGTGACGGCATTTAGTCGATGGTAATCTACGCAGAACCGCCATGATCTATCGGTCTTCCGAACAAGAATTACTGGAGCAGCCCAGGTACTCGACGACTCTTGTATAACACGTACCCTTGATTAACATCTCCTTCACTTGCCCAGTGTTCACTTTGCGTTCAGAAGGTGACACTCAGTAGGGCTTTTGTCGGATCGGATGTGAGGCGCTTGTGTCAACGATGTGCAGGGTCCGAGACGAGGGGATGGAAGATGGGCAGTCGGGCGGTGAAAAGTCAAACACGCGTGCAGTGTCGCTGGATGATGGCCAGCAGAGCATGCCGCTCATGCGTGAAAATCGAGTTCTCGATCATGTGCAGTAACTGCGACTCATCACAAAGCTCTGGCGCTGCTCCGCCAAAGGCGCCCTTAACCAAGGCAATAAATACTGGCAAGTCGTGGCTGCATGACGCAAGCTTCCAGCCTTCAGTAAGAACAAGAAATTCTGTCGAACAATTTACTGTCCACATTTAAGTGCGTCCATTGGTGATGGAAAGGATGACATGAGGAGTCAAGATATTCTTCATGCTGATCAAATGGTTCGGCTCCACAGTTGCATCAAACACGTCAAGAGTGGTATCCTGGCAGGAAACCGGTACACATACAGCCGAAGAAGGAGGCACGATAGTATCTCGGGCAACACGGAACACACACTCTCTGCTGCACGAGCCTTCCACAAGGCAAGTTGTGAAACATTTGCCGACGCTGAGCTAACCGTTGTGACAGACGACGCTAGCGCCAGACTTCTGCATTTCCGTGCTGAACGCTTCCATACTCACCGAAACCTTAACAGTATACACTCTAGCTGCAAACTACAGTTCACCACTCACACGACCAAAAGTGGACACTTTTGTCCCACCAAAGCAAAACTTCACGTGCGAGACACTTAAACGCTGCCCTCATAGCTGAAACAGTAGTACCGGTGTCCACTAAACCATCACAAATACACCCTCCACTAGGACTAGCACTTCGTTCTCTAACAAATCTACAGAACTACAGGCAGGGGTATCTCTTCCGGCGGCAGACTCACAGCGACCTCACCTCCATTGGTCGGGCCGACTAGTTTTCCGGCGGAGGCGAGGTGGAGCGGCGTCGGGGTGATGGATATCGACTAGTGTGGAAAGCTGGAGGCCGTGTCACACTTCTATCCGATGCCGGCGAATGATTCCGCACTTGCACAGGCCATAGATTGCCGGAATCAGGAGGGTAGGATGGCCGCCGAAAAGACAGGTTGGTAATCCGGCCGCGGAGGATAGGTTGAGGAGCGGTAACGGTATGGTTGTCGGCGGAGACGAAATCGCGAGATGTGACCTGGCTGCCTGCAGCGGTAACACGCGAGAGGGACCAGGAGTACATATGCGTCGCCCGCAAATAGTCATCATACGAAGTACTGGGCCAGTAGTTCTCGTCGTATGTGCCCGGTGTACGCTGGTAAAAGCGGGACCGGCGCTCCGGAGCGAAAGTCCGCAGTGTTAACGGCGGCTGGCGAAAAAGAGGGCGCGTAGGATACCCAGTAGGGAGCACTGAGGAAATCTAAGTCAGTTCCAGTGACCTGGTACACTCTTCGCGAACAATCTGGTGGATCGTGGACGCCAGATCACACGACAATGTTGTGTCTACAGCTGCCACCATCGTCACCCGGACCAAACGTCCGAAATTCGGTGTGATGCGAGGTATTAACAATGTCTCAAACGTGCAGCAGTGCTGGATGACGTCAGACATGGACTCTAGACTTACTTTTCCAACTTTCTCCTCTTCTACATCATCGTGACGGGAGAGGCGACCTTGCATAACTAAGATTTCCTCAATGTACTCCGTACATGTTTCCCTAGGGAGCTGAGCCCTTTGCGCAAGCGCTTGTTCAGCCAGCTTCATCTTAGCGACGTAGTCACCGAAGCAATTCTCGAGCTCCCATAAAAAGCTGTCCTATGTCGTGAAAGAAATCTTATGATTGTCATACCACGTTAGGGCCATGTCGGTTAGCGGAAACACAACGTTGGCAAGCCGGGCAGAAGAGTTCCACATATTTTAGCGACACACCCATTGTTAGTGGGTGAGCCATTCATCGACGTCGTCGCTGGACGAGCCCGCGAACGACCGTGGCTCCCGGTAATTCTGCCACGAACTGCTGGCCACATACCTCGGGGCGCCGCTGTTCAGGGACATCATGGGCACAGAAGGCGGCAGACGAATAATGTGACGACTTCAGAGAAGGTGAAGCTTGGGATCCGTCTTTGGAGAACCTGTATGATCGGCACCTTTCACCAAGGTGTTACTACCAGGGGTTTATTCAGACCACGACCGGCGACTGAAACCATCTGGGGTCCGCTTGTTGTTGTTGTTACCCTCATACAATGTCCATGCTCGCATAGGGGGATTGGGCAGGAATTAGGGGGCACAGAGAGTTTTTCAGATAAATATTTCCTGGACGAAACTCAAATGAATGTTAGGGAATGAAGAAGTAAACAAAAAGGAATTGCGAAATGAAAAGGGAATTGCATAACGCACGCAGGAGATTGAGACTGATGTTCATAACCGAGTGGTTAAATGATACTGATAATAGTAAGAATCAAAATATTATTGAAAAAATAAACTTATAAAATTTCATTGCATTAAAAATTTTGGAAGGCGGTAAAAACAGACCTGTGGCTGTACCCAAGTATGGTGGCTCCAAACAACAATATGACTAAGCTGCTAAATCAAAGGCCAAGCTCATGTAGCGGTTTCTCTTGGAACTGTATTCTTATCATGGTGTACCGGCGGCAAAACAATTAACAATGGTCTATGGTTTCATGCTCACCACTGAATACGCAGACAGGATTAAGCGCCAACCCAGAACTGTGCAACCAAAAATTTAGGGGTGGGATCCGCCAGCGGAGCCTTGATAAAGGTACCTTAAGCTGCTGCGAATAGCATGATTGCCTGCTCCACGAATACTTCTCGTGCAGGTAATCATCAGATCTTAAAAGAAATCCAGTTGTAATTCTTAACAAATTCTGACTTCGAAACCACGGTGCTGTGATGTACGCTGTATCCGGCACGATAGGTAGCAATGCGCCATTCAGGGACGCCTTTGCCGGGCAGTTCGCAACTTCAATGGCTGTCATACCGCTATTACCTGGCACCCATATTATGTGAACAGGGCTCACATGCGGAGGGAGTAATAAATGGGAGGTGTTTAAGATTGGCTAATCCACAGCCGAGGCAAAGGACGAACACAACGAAAGAGAGTCTGCAATGACAGCCACTGAAGAGAAAGCTGGCTCTAATTTTCGAAGAGCAAGCACCACCGCCAGAAACTCCGCTTAGAAAATTAGGCTAAAGTCGGTAAGCCCCACAGAAAAAGACCGATCAAGAAGCGGGCAATATATTCCCGCCCCTGCCTTTTCATCACACTGTGAGGAGTCAGTAGCTATCGTTAAGCTAATAGGTATGCTTTGTATATGGTCTTCTAATAAACCATTTAAAATGCGGGGTGGTAAATGCTTAGCGTTTTCCTGCAAAATATCATCATAGACAATTTCTACAGAGGACCCACTGTTTTTGTCGAAGGATGTTATACAAAAGAACATTTAAAGGATCAAGCAAATTTTGTACCGTAACTACCTGTGGGATATGAAATCTAGGCTAATGGACTCCAAAAATGAAATTCAGCTTGCAACAAAAACGGACACGGAGCGATGTAAATGAGGTTCATATATCCTTAGGCACGTCAGAACAGTTAGGAATTGAAATCTAGATAATAAAAGAGGAATACGGGCCTCAAGATAAAGCATGCGATTGACCACAAATTTGGGAAAACCAAAGCACAAACGAAGCGCTCCCTTTTCCAAAAGGACGAGCGTCCAAATTTTATAAGCAGCCGTACCAGCAAAAAGCACACATCCAAATTCTAAAATTGGTCGGACATACAAAACATAAATCAGCAAAAGTGCATCTCTTCGCATTCCAGACTGGGTATTACTTAATCTACGCAACATGCCGACAGCATCAGCCACTTTTGCTGCAACGTGGTCAATGTGAGAGCGCTATGTGAGGCTGTCATCATAAATGACAGCAAGATATTTTAATGACTTAACTTGAGCAATATTTTGTCACTGGAAAATGAGAGACAGATGAACAAGACCTTTTATTTGAAAAACAACTACAGGTGAGACGCAAGTTACGCAACCAACTTTCAAGCAAATTCCGGTACGATTGCAGGCGCACATAGAGAGATTGAATGTAAGCTGCAGCAGTGAAAAATGCAATGTCGTCCGCATAGACGTACGTGAGAATGTGTTGATCGTTGACGATAGAGCTCATTGGATAATTAAAGAGCACAGCCGAAAGCACTGCCCCTTGTGGAACCCCTCTGGATTGTTTATATCTCCCAGAAGTGACACCATATAGTCTACAAAACAACTGTCTGTCTTCAAAGAACGCAGATATCCACGCAAGTAAGTAGTTCGGAAACTGCAGAGTATGTAATTTTTGCAATATTATGTAGTGTTATACGCTGTCATAAGCCTTGGCTGCATGTAATGTCACCAACGCAGCGTGCATTTTTTGGTGCTGCACACGAAGAATACGACCCTCAAGATCGGTGTGAACATTCAATATGAAACATTTTTGACGGAAACCAATTTGACAGGAACTAAGGATATTTTGGCGCTCCACAAACTGCGAAACAGGCAGGAGCAAGAACCTTTCAAGTAACTTAACCATTTTGATGTCAATAAAATGCGTATAATAATATCCAGGAAACAGCCACCACCATTGTTTATGTAAATTGATCACTTTAGCGATTTTCCACCCATGAGGAATCCATGCATGTCTGATTGAAAAAATTAACCAGCTCCAATAAGGAGGTAGGGGACTCCTTAATAAGGATCCTTAACATTTTTGATGTTACCCTATAAGGTCGAGGGGCAGCAGATGGTAACCTCAACACAATCGGAGAAAGCTCGGGAAGGGTAACAGGGAGGACATGCTGTATCTCGTCCACTGACGCCACAAACGAGGAGCGCAAAGAAAGTACAGACGAGAAACACTGGTCTAATCCTTTGGCAATTGTCTGAACTGTTTCTATTGCTTCTTGCGGGGTCAGATAACATGAGCGTAAATTTTCTGAAAACGGAATCTTTTCTGCGATCTTAAGAATCCGAAAAGTGCGCGACGATTTCCTGACTTTGTTAGGAAATCAAAATGCTCGGATTCATAATTTTCTTTCGATTCTGAGATTGCGCGTTTAAAAGTAACCGCAATGAACTTATAATGATGCCAATGTTTTGCACGCTGATTGTGTAGGAGCTTCTTACATGAAGCCTTTCTGCGTCAAATCCCGCAAGCAATCTGCATTGAACTGTTCCCTCTTGATGTGTGTATTAAATATTCGGAATTCTTTCGGCATTCCTCAATGGACAAGCATATGCCTTTTCCTGTATGCTCTTCAGCACAATGAACAGCTGAAGCAAGAGTGGAGCGCAAATTGAACTGAAACTGGTCATAGTTTATATATGACCTCAACTGAGAGCACGCCGGAGTTAAGTGGCAATTAACATAAAAAACGTATGTTACGGCTATATGTTCCTCAATTCACATTCGTCCAACTGAGTAAAAGAACACAGAGCCGGTAAAAAATAAATCTAACACAGATCAAATTTGTGCGCGGCGAAATGTGGCTGAACCCGAACTCATACACGAAAGGTTGTTATGAGTAACCCAATACCAAAGGTGCTTACCGCAGAAATCTGTGTTAAAACCCCACGACACATGTTGAGAAAGTCGCTGGCCAAGAGAGCTGACTTCTGACAATTAAGGAGCAGGATATCAAGCAGCCTGGTATCATGCACACGGCAAGGAAAATAAATAGTTACTAATGAAAAGGGATAGCACCCTGGAATTTCAAAATCTAAAGCTAATAACTCACAGTCTTTAGTGGAAGACTGAAAAGTAATCTTCTCCCTGTGACGAAATTTAGAAGAAACTAGTATGAGCAAGCCTCCTCCTCTTGACTGTCGATCTTGTCGAAATGAAGAATAGTTTCGCAAATGGAAGTGTTTCTTGGGTGTTAGCCAAGTTTCTTGTAAAATAATTATGTATGGATTATGTTGAGATATAAGGTACAGTAAGTCTGTTGAAGCTGGAAGAAGTGACCGACAGTTCCAGTGGAGAACCCTTCACTCCTCTATGGTTGGGAAATCCGGGCAGCAGCAACGGCCTACCCTAAAATAGTAATTTTTGGCTTAGAGCCAATCTGTTTTTTCTTTGATTTCGGCTGAGGATGTGGAAAAGAAGGGTAGACATGGGGGATCCACTGCATTTGAGCATTCGCGCGTCTGAATACATCATCTCTGCATCATGAATAATTTGAGCATTATCTGATTTAGTGGAACGAGAAAGTGGAGAAACAGCAGTAACTTCTTCCTGGAGCTGAGATTGCTCAAGCAAAGAAAGTTGGGTCATAAGGAAGGCATGGTTGACATAGCAGAAGTCATTCCAATTTGCATGGCCTGGATAATCTGCGTTGCCAGAGCATCAGATATGCACACTGTGACAGTGTAGACTATCCTTTCAACCATCTTAGCCATAGAGGCTTCCAAAGCAGTCACTATTGCTTGAGAGATAGACGATTCTTGTGTCACTCCTGAACGGGCTGACACACTTGCATAGCCGTGAGCTCTCTTTAATTTCTGATATTGCCTCGCGCCGCGAACAGTGTGCGCGCTCGGTTATGTCTAGAATTTGCAATTCATGATCCCTAAAGGGCAATCCATGGAATTTGCAGCGTGAGATCCACCACAAAGGCAACACTTCTCGTTTTGATCAGAGCATAAATTTGATGGATGGCCATTGCCGCATTTGCAAAAGCGCAAGGTGCACTTGCAGCCACGAGCACTATGGCCATTTCGCCAGCAATTGCTGCAGTGCAGTGGCTTAAACGGAAGCGGATCTACTCGGAAGATTAGGGGTCATGCTTTTATTTCTCAGGGATAGGCAGTACCCGCAAAAGTGGCACTAACCGTTTCCGTTGGCACCCGATCATTGTTCACTTCTCGGCTACAGCGACACACCCCAACAACACCCGCTTTAGAGAGAAGATTGAGGGTCTCAACTGGAGACAAGCAAGAGTCCACATCGCAAACCAAAACCTTTTTTGCAGGCCTGGTGACACGGATTGAAGCTGTTTACCGAAAAAGACCCAAAAGGACAACAGTTTAGAAGATCCTTTACGCATGACAGGTCTGGTGAACGGCACAGAATCCAGCCACGTCCAAATAGCCTTACCTAAGTGATCGCCTCAAAAAGAGAAGTGGCTGTCTGGAGAGCACCTCGAAGAGGCCCTGGGTTGTTAATTTTGATAGCACCACCATCTTTTGGCACCAGCGCCACAGGAATGCTGCGGACGCCGGAGCGTTGAAAAGCTTCCAGAGGCATCTCATAAGGCGGTAGGGAAGCCGACCAGGGAAAGCTCCCCTGGCCGAGAGACTGCGTAGACTTACAAACTCACCGCGTGCGTTATCCACACATGAAGAATTGTGCAAATGCACAGAGGAAAAAGGTAAACAGGACCAGCCGCCCAATGTTGTGGTTGTTGTTAGCCTATCAAAAGATGGCACATACCCACACTGGGGGATCGGCCGAGAATCGGGTGGCTATTCACCTGAACGCAGTTAACAAAAAGGAAAAGCACGTGAGAGCGCAACACCGGTGAATTTTTCGTCATGAACAGAAAAGGGATGAGTGTTTTGATTTTAAAATTTTAAGAATAATAATAAAGAGAGTGATTAAATAATAATGATTTAGTCAAAATGCAATAATTGATAGAAAAAAAAGGTTAGCCTCCCAATACTTAGCCAATCCCTCGTTGTCTTCTTCCGGCGTCCCGAGCACGAGACGCATCGACCTCGTTCTCCTCATCTTCTGCGTAGTCAGCGATGCCGACCAAATAAAATAGCCATCGCCTCTTCATGGGCGTCACAATATATTGCAGAACGATATTGACTTTATTTTGTTTTCAAAATCAATAAAATTTATGGAGATTTGTAAAAAGAAAACAACGATTGAAAGCTGCTTTGAAATGGAAATATGTGTGAAAGAGAGAGACATGATGTGATGCATGTATATTTATGTAGTGTTCCTCCATCCTGCGAAAGAAAGATGCAAGGCAAACCAGACCTCGCAAAAACTTACCTGCCGAAAATGTTCTGTATTTTTGCGTGACTTACATCGTATGATTTCCACTACGCACAGGTTCATATTTCGCAGAAGTACGAGGCGCTTGTTACAGCTGTATGCAGGTGAAGGCACACTTACAGTACCTCGCACTTTGTACTACTGCTAAGTGACTGGACTCGCTCGAGTCACGCTTTGCTCTGATATACTGCTTGTGAGTCTCTGCAAGACCTCTACTGAGCTCACTGTTACCCAATTCTATATGCGCGTTGCGGCCAAGTATGAATCGGGCCGATGTTCTTCGGCTGTATTCATCACACATCATTTATCATGGATACCACATGGCGGATGAACGGTCTCAGCTGGTACGCGTCTGACATTAGGGCTTGTGTACAGTGCGACGTGCTCGCAACAAGCATCTTCCACTCTGCAATTCTTCATGCCAAAAAAAAACGAAAAGTGTAGTTCATCTGTTATGTAGGAATTTTATAATGGCTCCACATTGGGTTAATACTTCATACGATATCTAAATATTTAATCTGTTCAGTGCGGCTTACGTATGCTGATAACCTCATTCGCATCATGAAGGAAATCTTAGTTTCCTCTCTTAGTTTCATCCTTAAACACAAATCTAGAGTTTGATTCAGAGATATTGTCTCGTTTACAACCAAGTAGCTTGCACTTTTCTCAGTGCAGCTAATTCTCCTTCTATTATAGGTAGAATACTACCACGATAAAATTGCGGACTACACAGTCCTACCGTAACACAAAAGTGGTAATGAAATCAACAAAAAGACAGAAAACTATAGAAGTCATACAAAGCGCACCTCTCAGTTGTAGACAGAGCACATTAGACTCATAGAAGTTACGTGCTCTTTAGTTTAATAAAACGCAAATAAAAAAAGCAAGTGCCTTCGCAAAGATAATTATAGAATATTTGTATAACATTCAGAGTACCTAAGAGAACATTACACTTTTTCACAGCAATCTAAACATCCCTCAATCAAAACATGTCCAATACGAGAATACGTTTTTCTGATACGTAAAACAGTAGCAGAATTTAAAAGCGCTTTTCTAAAGCATAGAATTTCCTAGTGCCGCAGAGAAAGCAGCCAAACAATGTGACCTTATGCCTACCTGGTCATCGTGATCAAAAGGAAATCGTTGTTTGTCTTCTTTAGAAGTTTAAGGTCACAAAGCGAGTAAGGCTGTGATGGAGGCCGTACTGAGGGATCCGGAAAATTTCTACAGTATGGTGTTATTTATTGACGCACTGACATCGCACAATACATGTGTCTATATCATTTCGCCTCCATCAAATTGCGACCACTCATTAAAGCTGCGAACTGGGCGAGTTGGTATTAATTCATATTTGAACAGCGCAATAAACAACGTTGTCCCGTTGTTTTATTGCGCTGTTCAAATATAAATGCGACCACCGCGGCCAGGATCGAACTCGCGTCTTTCGAATCAGCAGAAAAGCACCACAACAACAGAGCCAACGCAGCGGCTCAATGAAATGTACGCCGCCTGTGGGTGGGTCTGATTGAGAAAACTCGCAAAAATAAGTAGCACGCCCACAGAGTCATTCCTTGAAATGACCAATTTTTTTTGTGCTCAACCCTAATTATGCACAGCAAAATTTCGACAATCCTAGAGGATTGGAACTAACGTTGCATGCGTTTTATAGTAGCACAAAGTTTACTCAGCGAACGTGAATAAAAATGACCAACCGGTGTATAAGCAATAAGAAAGAGGGAATAAATGCTCAATAGTTGATTACTCCACACTTTATTTCACTATTAAAATCCGAATAGCAGGAAGATGTGCTTAATAAAAGTAAACCTTGCCAATTATGTGCACTCAAGGCATAGTAGAGAAAAGGTGTATGTGAATGCGTGATCAAAACTTCTTTGCCAAACTGGAGCTTTTCATGACGTCGGATTTTCTGCATGCGTGTTCTGAAGCTGAAATCTGGCCTTGGGAGACACAGACTGCGTTCAAGTACTCATTTGATTTCGAGCAAGCGGAAAAGTGCAGCTGTTTGCATCTTAGAAAACGTACATACAAATTTAAAGGAGCCAACTTTTCCTGGATTCAATATACCACATGGAAAGAAAGAAAACAGGTTAATACAGATCACTCTATATTGCTCCCAGTTCCCCAGAAACCAGACACCCCTCCACAGAACAGAGGGAATGAAGTCTATGTGTATATCGCACAGCTACTCATGTGACTGATTCGCCCACCGCCGCTGCATGACGTGCCTTGGGACATACTGAGTGTGCCCACTCTCCACCGCACTACCTCTGCTGCCTTTGCATGGTATTCCAATTGCTAGCACACAAACTTAGACACACTTCACCTGTACCGATCTACAGTTCTAGGCTTTTAGTTTTTGTCTTCATTCTGCTATGACTGCAAACTTGCTTGCAAAAGTTTGTAAAGCTATTTTTCCTACAGAAGTACCATGGCAAGTGTTTGATGTTCTAGAAATAAGCAGGGATGACCTGCCGGTGGCATAGCCCCGTACATCTTGTGCTTCGTGTGCCTACGGCATTAGCAACAGGTGCGGGCCTCGATTACTGGTATCACCGTTTCTCAGGTACTCTTCAGTACTTGCCAGGCGCTCTTTTCTTATGTGCACTGCTTGGAAAAATGCGTATCAGACACCAGCTCTTACCCTCCGAAACCAACTGGCCTGGCCATTACCCCTGCCTAAATGGGGAACCCCATATGGGGCGGTGCTATCACGGTTAATTTTTAACATTGCCCAAGCCCTACTAGCAAAAGCCATTGCTGCTCTCCCGGGGCTCGACACAGCCATATACGCAGACGATATAACCCTCCGGACAACGGGCGGATTCTTCCTTGGAGCAGCCCAGGATATCCTGCAATCTGTCATAGACATCACCGCCATTAACACAGGCCTCCGTTGCTTTTCAAACGAATCGGAACTATTGCAGCTGAAACCCCTTCCCAGCGACCGCCTTATTGAAGTACACATGTATGGGAATCCAGTGCCCATTGTGTCTCAGGTGAAAATTCTCGGCCTTCTCATTAACAACAAACTCGATGCAACCTGCCACCCTTCAGCTCTTGCAAAGAGAAACCAAACAGGTCACTGCAATAATCAGGCGTGTGGCATCACTAAGTCATGGGTTACCTGAACGGGAGGCCCTGCATATTAGCCGCATTAGATACCACCTCCCATACCACATACTCACTCAGCGCCAGACACAACAGGCATACATTCGAATACACACGGCTTTCACCTCCGCCATGCGTATTCCACAGACGGTTAGCACGAAACGTCTCCTGGCCACTGGTACCCACAACATCGTGATCGAATTAATAGAGGCTCAACGCACCAACAAATTAACCCCCCTGAGTTGCACTGAAAGAGGACAACGCCTACTGCGACAGCTCCGTCTCAATCCACCCATTTCCACCCCGATAAGTCCTACACCTTTCAAGATTTCTCTGCGCACGCAGGGACACATATACCCGATGCCCCAACTGTGAACTATGAGCGCTAGCCTCCATCATCGTACGAAGCAGGCCCGTGCGAGCTAATACATCAAAACGTACAGCAACCATTCAGATATCCTTTATATCTATCGACTTGACAGAAAGTTGTAAATTAGGTTTATTCACAGCAGTCGCGGCCTATGAACACGGCACAGTGGGGCTGCCGCCATTATCCGAACTGATTAGCCTGAAGAGGCGCAAGGAGCCGCCACCGCACTTGCGCTGGCCTACTCGACCATTGATAAAAACATAATCGAAATTTGCGCAGATTCTCAGGCCGCATACCGCCACTAGCTAAAGGGCCTGGCGACGCCGGCCACGCATCATATTCTTGCCATAGCCACCTCCCTCGACCGAACGGTTACTGTGGCGTGGATCCCTGGGGATGCCTCCATCCCCGGTAATGAGCACGTTGATGAGCAAGGCCGAGAACTCTCCTCGCGGACCCCAGACGATCAGGCGCTACACCCAGCACAATAGGCCACATCGGTTCTTTCTCAGTATGTTATAATCACTACTTTCTACGAACACAGCCTCATGACGTTGCCATCACCCCACAGTACCTTGTCGCCCTTATTCAGCACCAAATGGCGACAGCTACAGACGGGCTACTTCATTTCACCCTATAGTCTATCATGATTTCACCCCAGCTTCTCCCCTCATTGTAACAGTTGTGGCGTGCCCAAATCCACACTTTTCCACTGCTTGTGGAAATGTCCTTCCCCATATGCAGGACCCTCCATCCCCAATCCCACTTACTCTAACTGGGGGGCTGCTTTCGGAACGCTCAGCCCGGCTGGCGGATCTAACTTTACGTGAAGTTCAAGCCCGTGGACTCGTGGATCAGTAGAGAACCACCCTGGAAATTTTATTTCTTTTTTTGTTTCCATCCATTCAATCCGCAGCTGTTCTGGGCTCGCCTGCTCACTGCATCTTTCGAACTTGGTCGAGGGTTGTAGACGAGATGGCTCCCCTACGCCCTGTTTCAGCGTTACACTTGAAGCGTCGTTTTAAAAGAAAGCTTTACTACTACCGGCCGCGGCTCATTCACTGTGTGTGCGAGCTTGACTTTGAACCGAGGAGAAACCACGTGGCAGCTATGATGTCACTCAGCCGCCGCTGCCGTAACCGAGCGCTCGTATGTTTCTATAGACCCTCGGCGTTCATTTTTTTTTCATTGGCGTTGGCTTTCACAACGTTCTAGACTGCGATGATTTTGACGAAAGCAAGGGCGTATAACTTGCTCCCTGGGTGAGTGGACGCCTCAGTCGCGCTTTGATGCACGTGGCGGTGGTGAGAGAGAGATATGGGCTGCATGCATTAGCGCTGAGAGCGTTCTGACAGACACGCGGCACTGGAGCAATAGGCCGCAACGCTCTTTGGGTGACCAACGTCACGCGATCAACCATTATTTGACCTGGCACCTGTCAGCGTGGAGAGGTGGCTGCACTGCTTATCCACCGTGCGGAACGCACTCAATGTTAAAGACGGCAAGCCACGTCTACTTGCCCGACACACCGCAGCATTTGCTCTCTAACTAGGTTCTGCAGTAGTTAAAGCGCCGCTAATTTTTATTTTTGGGTGCCTTAAGTACCTCGACGTCAGCAAGTAACCGCGAGGACTCCATGATCGCGCTGGAGAGTTGTAGAGTAGTGCGACAGGGTCTGATTAACAACGCCAAATTAGCACGACTTCTGTCTTCTATTTTCGGCTGTATTAAGAGAACTCTATTTACTTAGAACTTCAGATACAACGAGCACAATTCGTTAGATCTTTAGGTTCGTTATAAGTGAACCTGAGTGTGTAAGCGCTATATGGAATTACTCTACACAGTGCCTCCACAATTCCAAGGCCAGGAGAATATTTACAAAAATAAAACATTGGTCATCCATAGTCGAAAGAAAGCAAAATACTCAGCGCACAAGGCGGAATGCTATCCAACGCATTTCCCTCCGTGTTCATGAGTTCTCCAGATTCAAAAATTAACCAAGTGATGCAGCGATGGCGTACATGCACAGCAGCAAATCTCGTGTAGGGATGTACGAATGAATTCCTGAGGTCTACGGAGCCCTCACTTGCACAAGCACGCCCGTTGCGAAACGTTTCCGCGGGGAATTCAAGAATAGATTGCGCGAGGCATTGCACTTTTCGGAGCAATGTGCGCCTTTCATGATGCTAATACATGGGAACCCACTATCACGATCAGAACTGCTGCTACTACGACGTCGTAGAGACAGGCCATACGGTGCTCAGCGCACACCCAGGACCATTTCCTCTAAGCCTACTGTTGTAAGAGCCTTCGAAAGGCCAACATAATTGTGAAATAAATATATCCCAAAATAAGTTTGGCCTTACTGAAAGAAAAAGGCCACAACTATTGGTCTTGAATGAACTCTGACCCGTGAGAGCTGCGGTGGCGTTACGTGGGTGAAATTTCTAATATCGTTCGTTCACTTGTTCCTCTTGGTCCCCGTGATACGTGACCTGGCTATGGAATCCTTTACGTTCCTCTCATCTATCATCGTTTATACGCTCTCCACATGGTGTGTCGGTGCGTATGCGTTATTTCCAATACCAGTTACAACATCATTAAACGGTTTGGTACCTTAACCTACTCTGCGCCCCTTTCTTTTAACATCACCTCTATCGTTCTCTTGTCCTCGAACTCACTGCACTGTCTTCTGTTAAAAATTCAGCAATAACTTATTTCTTCACTTAAAGTTTCTTCTTTAGTTAAAATAAATTAATAAATTTACAAAATAAGGTGGTGTTCACAGCACTACAAAGAACGAGATGTCTGCTGCTTGGTAGACACGACAGAAGCTGTCTGTACGTACCTCCCAAGTGCAGAGCCACCCAAGAGAAACCTGGGAAACATATCCACTCATGCTGAATGAGTGCAACAATTCATGGACGCCTTCGGGGAATGTGTCTCAGTTTGGTTACTACGACTGATCTTCAACCCATTATTCTGTGTGCACATCCAGAATCATTTTTAAAGCGGTGTGTGCGTAAGTCGGTTCAAGTGGGAGAGTCAACCGTACCATTAGCCATGTTTCCGCTTTTTTTCGACACCGAGTCAAGACTGCAGCTTTTCTGCGTTGAAAAAAGGAAAATGGGGAGAGGGGGGTAGCGAAGAAGCACTTCATGGTGCCTACTTTAGTGCCGCCTAGGTAAGGAAGGGAGGTAAAATACATGAGCTACTGGCAACTTGTTCGCGATCGACTGAGAAAAATGGACAGTGGCCTCCCGCGATGCGACCGTATCCTTCCTCAATGCTCAGTAATAATTTTCTCAGTGTTCTTGGTCAAAATACACTTGTTTAGGCTGCGATATGGAAGACTTACTTCGTCACAATGAGAACTGATGGGCGAGTTAGTTCCTCAATATGACGAAACAGCATAAGCGTCATGCATCGGCTGAAGGGCAAAGAAAAAGACATGTTGCAGCGATATTTTCGCGGGTTCTTTGCTCTTGTGCTATTGGGTTGTTTCACCTTCACGACTTTGATGGGAGCCTCCTTTTAGAGCTACTGAGAGTCGGCCTTCCCGATCTGGTGTGAAGACGCGTGTACGTATGGGCTACGGCCATTTTTCCAATTTTAACCAACTTTTGTCCTTCCCCCGAATTTTATTTAGGTCTCCCCTAGTTCATGAACGTGCCCGGCACCAGCCCAGCCCATTTTTGGGACCGCTGCTCTGATTTTGTGACCTGCATGGACACTTGTTTCAACCGAGGCCAGCGCCAGCCTCGCTAAGCCTACCTCCGCTGGCGATAGGCTCCCTTTCGCTGCCGGGCCAAGTTCTTCGCCAATCATGGACGTCGTCACCATAGGGGGAGAGGATCTAGCCCCTAAAGAATATTTACCCACGAATTGCGAATAGCACCTACGTAGCCCTCTGCTACGAACGTGGCTCCGCCGCTCCATTATCTTCGAAACGCACTCCCAAGCCACCGCTGACGGCGTCACCTTCCGCGGCCGCAAAGCATACCGTTTCCCAACAGCTATCTCCCACCTCGTCACGTAAGCTACCACGCCGCGCTCAGTCACTGCCACGTCACCCTCTTGAAAACTTTAAAATCAACAATCACTAGCCTTCGAGGGGGCCTCAATAAACGGGCCTGGGGCGAGAACGCTCTTCGCAGAGCAATCACTTCAAGCCTTGATTTGACGTTCTCCGGGTGAATTTCGTTCACAACACCCTCACCTTTAGCACCCCGAACCGGGACCGCGCCATTCCTTATGCGAAGCTCCAGGCAATTATCCTGGGCCCAAAAAGCTACCCAGGTGCCGCCTATTTGGCCCCATCAGGCGCATACGCCCGGGGTATCATTCACCACCAATACGTGGATGAGACGCAGGAGGCAATCGTCGAGTACTTGATACCCCCAAATTCAGAACACTGCATTCTCTACGCCAGCCGTTTAGGCAAGACCCAATTTGTTGTCGTAACATTCGCAGGGACCAAGTTCCCCCGACAAGTCTCCTACGCCGGCAGTGCTGTGCGCTACGATATATCCAAAAACAAAATGGAAGCCTGCCTTAACTTTCGCGAAACGAGACACCGAGAGGACGTTTGCCCGTCTCCCAAGCTCTTGAAGTGTCCTCACTGCTGAGCTCGTGGCCCTGACCAGGCCCATGAATGCACCCCCACTTGCTTGTTTGTTCTGGTCCCCAGTAGACTTGTTCCTCCAAGTGCAAACGCCGCTACAAAGTGCCTCCTGTCGTACTGTAACGCCAGCTACAAGCTGCGAACGAGAGAGTGCCTCCACCTACCATCGTTCACGATACCGGACCCGTCGCCAAGGGGCTGAGAAAACCTCTGCCAAAATGGATTCCGACCGCTCCTACTCGTCTTACCGGCGCTCCAACCGGAATCGCTCCTGGTCCTTCCCACCCCTGGACTCCAGATTGTCTCCTCACCGAGTGTCCTCCACGAAAAATTAGGTGAGCTGGGCAGTCGCGGCTTCTCAATCTCAGCAATCTTAGTCTCGCGATTCAGAGCTGGAAACCCTGCGCGACAAGATAATAGCCCTTAAAGCTAGCAACCATAGGCTACAACAAAAAACGCTTCTTTAAAGCGTCCACTCTTCGCAGCCCATCCACCATCTCAAACAAATCCTACTCTACCACTTCAACCTGTTCCCACCACCTCGCTTCAGGCGTCCACATCTACTCCCCCGCAACCCAAAGATACTACATCCAGTCTTCTCTCTAAGCGGACAGCTACCTCCCGCTCAGAACTGTACTCTAATTTTGCAGACGTCGAGGAATTTCAGCCTCTCTTAGAAGTCGAATTAGAGGCTAAAATTGATGCTAAACTCGAAGAGAAATTTGCTGAGTTTTCTCGACAAACCCAGCAGCAAATGCACCAGTTGCAACAACAAATATGGCAGAAAATGCTACAAATTAGCACCCTCGTGCTACAATTCCAAGCACGCGTCACAGGCCTTGCAGCTAGGGTAGATGCAACGCCCGCCTTCCCCACGACGCTAGTTAAACCATACGATCGCTTGCCGCCCGCTTTAGCTCCCAAACCCATCTTAGCTTCACCCACACTTAACCATGGCGCCCCGCCACCTAATTAACGTGTGGCAATGGAACTGGAAGCGGTTTCGCAGCAAGCGAGGCAACCAGTAGCAGTACGTCCAAAATTCGGAGATCACCCCTGATATCATCACCCTCCAGGAAACCCATGGCCCCAGTAAAACTACCCGGCAATAAACCATATTCCCCCCTTAGATGTCACCGCTCCCGACACCACTTTTTTGTTTCAACGCAACCTGCCGGTCGTCCAACGCTCCTCAGACGACGTTGGCGTAGAGAGCGTCTTGCTCGAACTCCTCTCGTAAAAAGGGCGACAAAAGCCTCTTGATTCCTAACCTTTTTAGCTCCCCAAAAGACAGAAGACGCGACTTCACCCCCCTTCTTTCCCGTGTCAACAAGTTTTCGCACCATTTAGGTCTCCTCATTGAAGGAGATTTCAATGCCCATCACCCCGCTGGGCTTTCCACGCCGCCAACCGAAAGCGTAACAATCCGTGGTTACAGGCACAGGAACTGGGCTTCACCTTTTTTACTGACCCTTACACTCCCACCCGTGTAGGGAAGAGCGTGTCTGTTGACACTTCACCTGATCTAACATTCTGCAAAAACGTGCGCTTCGATCGGGGGCTCAACACTAGAGATACTCTTGGCAGCGACAAATATATCCTCGCTACCACCGTCACCACGTCCCCGTAAGGTCGAAAAGGTCGCCCGACCCTAATGGCGGATTTGGAGAAGTTTCGTTCCCTACGTCCTCAGAACGCCCCTACCCGGATTAATAACCTGGGCGAGTGGATCTCCAATCTCCAGGCAGATGTCTCTGCTACTACTAAGGAATCACCTGCCATTGCTGATCAATCCAATACAGACAGCCGTCTCCTCCACCTATGGCAAGCCCGCGAAAGCACGCAAAACCGCTGGAAAACACAACGCCTATATGGAACACTTTAGCGTCGAATAACTATGATAGACAAAAAGATTGAGGTGCACACTCTCCCCTTGGCTGCCCAGCAATGAGGTCAAGTTTGTGACAACATGCGTGGCCACCTCGAGCTAACCCGCACCTGGCACCTCCTTCGATACCTTTTAGACCCCGGACGGTTGCAAAACATCCCAACGAGACAGCATTTCCTGCAGCGTCCAACAACACCCCGACTCTGACCAGAATCTTCTCAATGAACTTCGTGTTTGGTATCTCAATACTACTTCCCCGGACCCTCTACCCCCCCCCCCCCCCTACATGGGTGGCTACAACCCTGCCCTTGATGCGGACCCAACACCATCCGCTATGTTTTTCGACGAAAATAAAGTTTGCCTCCACCTCCTTAAAGTACTCCGGTTTTGGTCAAGGTGCCTTCTTGGATGTATCTTATCGCTCTTACCGGGGGTGCGACTCTGATTGTCGCCGGGATGCACTCACCTTCCTTCGGCTGAAGGAGGCAGCTTACGATAATACGGACAGTTGCTGTTCTCTTACGGGAGCGTTGTGGTGCACCGCCGATGTAGTCTTGGATTCGATTTGATCGTAAGTTTCATTTGTTCTTAGCATTGCTTTTTTAAATCACAATTGCCAGTAACCATGCGCCAACATTGTTTATTCGACCACGTTCAAAACGCCGCACGCTTTTGTAGAACCGTATCATCACCAAGTTTTTGCGTTATGGTAAGGTAAGCTGCATGCGTGCGTTCCCGCTAACGTGTCTGCAAATAGTGATAGTTGAGTCTGCTCATTGCTTGCTATTCATACAAAACTGAAGTGAGAGGGAGATGTTCGACTGCAGAAACGCGAGCCGTCGGCCCCAGCTATCATTCCTCGGCTTGCTACGGAGCTGCTTGCGGAGGGGGTGGGGGCGAGGGGGGGGGGCGGTGGCTGTAGGGTGATCCACATAGGTTTGTTCACTTCTAAGTTCATCTTTCTTTTCCTCAATACAGCGGTCGCGCCCTATGGCACACGATACTCCGCGGAGGAAATGTATGCCCTTTTCCCAACTCCGCGCATTACGCTACCACTGGCGTTGAGTATGGCTGACGCGTTCGCATGTGAGTGCATTAGATTGAGTGTCTGTATTATTATCAGCCTATATTCTCTCTGTAGTCTTTGTTTGTCATGGTGAATTCGAGTGAACAACCGATACCAACCTGCCTTCAGCCAGATCCACAGGAAGGAAGTGCTCAAACATTACAGTCGTGAAGACAATAAAGGGAATGGCTCGCCATGATGTTATATATCTATGCTACATGCCATTTTCTCAACTCCGCGCATTACGCTGCTACAGACGTTGAGTATGGCTGCCGCGTTCGCGACGATGGAGACAATAAACAGAGCTGCTGCCATCCCAAGAAATCTTGCTTGAAGGAGCATTATAGAGACGCCGAGGAGAAATTGCACTTCGCCTTCATCGATACGGTATCGTGCTCTAAGCACAAACATACCAATCTCACTGAAAACGGAGATTTTATAAGCAAAAAGACAATGAATAAATTACAGGTATCTTAACATCCCTGACTGATTTCCCAATCAAACTGCTTTCGTCGACCGGATTTTTTTGCGCGGAAACCATAGGCTTCGCTACACCGCCATTCGCTTGAAACCGTTGGTGAGCATTACTTTACAATAAAAATGTTGCGAATTCAATTCGGCTGGCAGGAAGATATTAAAATCCATTTTCACGGTAGTAAATTCATATTTCGCAGCCGCACGAACGTCAACATACCGAGGTAGATGCAAAGAATGAATTTTTATTGATAAAGTACTGTGTTCAGTAATCCTCTTATCTGTTTTTAAAAAGCGAATTGTTTAACAACATTAGCGAAGATACTGGTTTTCGTAAGGGTCTGTATCGGGAGCTCTTGTCGTGCGAGGCACTTCGCCCCCTACTGGCGCCATAGGATACCCTTGACACCGTCATCCATTATCTGCAGGCACTCAGAGAGCTGTCAACAACGGGAGGCCGCAGTCGGATGTGCGTGCTTGTGTGTGTATGTGTTTGGGGAAAGGGGGTGCTCTTTTGCCTTACGCGAATGTTGGCAGGGTTCTGCAACCGCGAATCTGCCCTATCACTGCAGAATCAAACCACTTCTTTCGTACTTTATGTGCTTAGAGGACGCCTTGAACGAAGCACGGATTGTTGATTTTTTAGTTTGTGATTTAAAACTGGCTTGTCGGTGGTAAGATCTAGCTTAGTGGCAATCGCAGTCCGAGTTCTCACTTGACCGGTCTAGAAATTTATCGCCTTTACTAATAATTGAAGCCAACATCTCTACTGCGCTTGGCTGCGACCAAGTGGCGCTTGCTGTAAGATTCAATAATAGAGCGCTGAAATTATGGAAACAAATATTTAGGGAACAGCGGAGATCTGGCCACCTGTTTCAGAGGAGCGGAAGTTACTGTTCTTGTTTGCCGCATAAAATGCGACATACACACAAGGGGAATTGGCTGCAACCAGGTGGAAGTAACATCTTTAGACCACTTGGCCCGAGACCATTTATTTGTTTGAGATGGTATTTATCCTAGTTATATATTGTTACATGCAAATGAACTGTGTACAAACCATTAGGAATGATTGCCAAATCAACACGATGCTTATTACTACACACCTTAGCAAGCAAGCACTATAAAAGTGCCAATGCAGAGCGCATCAATAATGCATCGTAATACGACGAGCCTAAGAAACCAAACACTAGAAAGAAGTCCATGCAGTATAGATCACAAAAATTGAGTGCCGCTCACGCTCGAACTGGCCCTACGCATAAGCTTCCTTTACATGAGCAATTAGACAACTATAGTGGTCTTCTGTATAAACAAGATTCGCAATTTCTGCCCATCATTCGTGCTTTCAGCAGGTAGCGTCCACTTAGAAAGAAAATGCCTTAGGGATCACCAATAGAAGGCTGTGCCGTGAGATACTGCAATGATTGTGGCAAAGATTGTGGTGTGAAATTGTGTTTTCTTTTTCAATATTCTTTGCATGATACCTCAGAAGTGTATTTGAACTTTATAATTAATGAAACAGGGCTCAATTGTTTCTGGAGCATCTCATGGCGGCAGTTAACAAAATATACAAAAATGCCCCCCTTTCTAAGCGTAATTTAACGGGTAATTCTCTAAGCGTGGCTTATAAAAAATGTATTTTTACACAACAGCAGAGTTTTACGTACTCCTTTGACTACGTAATCTCCAAGTAAAAAAAAAGAAAATGCAGTGAGCGGTACATGGTCGCAGGAAAGAGCATACAAATTAGATTCGTGCGTAACCATTTTCTCAGCACTGAAAGCAGGACCGCAGGGCAAAACAAAGAAGTAGGAAACGAAGAGCCAAATGAGCCTCATGCATTAAGCCCCACAAAAACGGATGAACGGGAAGAGTGGATAAGACAATGATGTTTGGTAAAACATGAGCTACGTTGACTTGTAGGAATGCATGCACTATTGGGTGTGTAGTGCGCAGAAAAACATGAAACAATAAACTATCATTCGGTAATACAGGTGCACAAAATCACAGCTGCCAGCGCTTACAGGCCAGACAAAGTACTCACAACTCATAGATTCAGAACACCAATAAATATAAAAGTACTTAAACTCCGTGAGAATGCTGGATATAAGTGTTGCACAATTATTACTTTGGAATACATAATAATTTTAGAGGCGAGAAAAAGACTACAGGTGGTCGCCCTGCCAAAACTCTAAAGCTTTAGGAGACAAAGCTCTGAGCATGGCGCTGAATAGTTGGCGCGCGGTGTAGACACTCACACGGACATCAAGGTACTTGGGTAGCCTCTATGTGCACACCATACCATTACATTCAGCAGGTCTTGATCACGCAAAGCACATCACAGACAGTAATTCTTAAAACAGTTAATCCGAGTTCCTGAGGCTGAATCTGAGTCTACCGATGAACGTTACATCATTAATATTTGATTGATCAGCGCTGAAAACGCAAAGACATCTGAACAAGCTAGCACTCTCAATTTTTGAAACATGATACAAAAATTACACAACAGTTTGCATAACACTTATGGAAAGTGGCTCCAAGTGTAGTGAGAAGAATAGCGGAGACAGTGAGCAACCTTGCTGTAGACAGGACTGAATGCAGACTAATTGGGAGGGACAGCCATTTACAATCAAGCGCTTGGGATTTTCTGTAACAGAGGCATATTCTAGTAGAAAGAACGGAACCACTACTTACGTGATTGAAAAGAAAAAAAGTATGAACGTCACACTAGATCAAATGCGTTTGCCAGGTCTATTTTACACCAGTGCTCATTGTTCATGAGCGTAACTGCAATACTAGAACACCGCGCGCTAGATGTAGATTTGACCGTGTTGACAGTCCCCTCAATCAACAGGTAACGGACTGGACTTCAGGAGAAGGCAAGCGCCGCAAGGGGTGGCAGAGAGATAGGTGAGATGATGAGATTAATAGTGTTGCGGGGATGGCGTCACAGCGGCTGGCAGTAGATACGGTTACCTGGAGATATATGGAAAGATAATTTGTCCAGCAGTGGGCGTAGTCAGCCTTTTAACAAGCTGTTGGACAAGTAGTTTAAAAAAAATTCAGAAAGCCTGCACCGAGAAGAAGTATAATACAAACCTCACGCAAGTAAAGAGCACTAATAACTGGCAGTTTATTTTCCTGTCACACAAATTAAATGCTAGTTAACATAAAGAAAGGTTATAGGATCAAGCACAGTACATGCGGGCGCCATCTCTGCCGTTGCCTTTTATGTGGTGAACCCTAGATAATCCAACTTCTCTGCCCATAATGATGCTGAAGGATTACTAATGCGTGATTCGCCACTGTTACTGATTTCCACAGCTTCAAGTATTTCTCTTCTTATTCGGTTCTCCGCTCTTTTCAGTACATAGGTCTTCTAGAAGTCAATTTGGCATCAATGTCTTTCCATCCAACCAAACAGCACTGTTACAAAGAAAGTTATATGACGGCAGTTCATGAGAAAGAAACAGAGGAAGCTCCCGAAGTTCTGTTAAAAAATTGCGTACAAGATTTGGAATAGCGTCGAAGACGAAGAATTCCTCACGTGGCTGCGAAGGGTAGCAAATAGCGCATCCAAGTGCAACATTGTATTTAGCGGCCGTTTGTGGCGCCAGCCTACGTAATGACTGTCATGTGATTTAGTATATTGTAATCTAACATATGCTTTGTCCCGTGGAAGGACTTAGCTACAATAGAGAATCACTTGTCCAAAATAAAGTCTGAAGGAAAGTGCTCTTTGATAATGACTGTAGCTCCCGTGTATTTCGCATGAAATATTCATTATATTCCTGATTAACGACCGCCCTTAAAGGGACGCGCGGAAGAGAGAGAGAGAAGAATAAACATGTACTATGCAAAAGGAGACCGGAGCGGATGGGGGGGGGGGGGGGGTCTTCAGTTTAGGACTGCAAGTGCTTCCGCCGACGCTTTTGAAAGTCTCTTGTAGTGTCTCCTTCCTTTGAGCTGTCGCTCGCTGGCTGTTGTTACGTTTACCTATGAGCCAACTGGCTCAGTTTCAGGTCATCGTGCAGCATGTTAAAAGAGAGCACGTGTCAAAAAATTTATATCCCGCGCGTTCTTTCCGGCACAAAGATCGGCTTACATGTGAGGTGAAGCAAGGTTTTTTGTTGAAAAGGAATTCCATCGTCCTATCAATCACCAATCTGTTCTTTTATCTAAGGGAGAATTTGCCCTGATGGCATTCGACAAAATTTTTAGACGGAGGTGGTCCTTGCATCCATCGGGAATTAATCTCCAGCGTTCTTATAATATTACAGTATTCAGAGACGTCTAGGCATGCCTCCCCTTTTTGCCATCTGCTCTTCTTGTGCGGCGCTGCTCGCTTCACTGCAGTTGAAACTGAACAGAGCACAACTTTTCAACACGCAGCCACTGTGACAAAATTTTCCCGAAATTTATTCTAAGATGTTCAACACTGAAGAATAATCATCATAAAAAAACAGCACATACATCGACAGACCACTAAGCACAAGAAGGGAGACACTACCAGCGCTGATTTGCAACTGTTTAAAAAGAAAAAAGAAACAAGTATAAATACGTTAACTACCATAAACTGCTCACATTATAAGGACATGGGGGGAAGTGAACACGCGCAATAATTACTAAACTCGACCGAAAAACCGCCACTTGCCGAAGTAGAATTCACTATCTAACAAGGCCAGAAAAGGTTCGCTGACGCACCGGTTAGTATATTTTAAATCAAAAAGGCGTCCATCCTTTTACTGGTGAACTACCCTTTGCGGCGAAAAAGAAGAGTACTTCATAAGATGAGGGCTTGCATTTACAGACCAGGAAGTATGAAGGTAAATTGTTTCTCGAGCCACTGCCAAGTGAATTCACAGTGTTTGAGAGGCCTCACATTCAGAATCCTGTTTGGCCGATACGCACTTTAGCGCAGCACAACGAAAGTCGCTACACAAAAATTTCCTACAAATACTTAAAGACGACAGCTTTTTTTTCCGCTAGCCCTCCGGTTCTTTTGGCTCCCGACCTCCAATTTTCAGTCCCCTTGTGGGCAAATAGAAGCAAGCTTCGTTGGTGCCAAAAATACCTCTCTAAATCGTACCTCTCTGACAGGCTCTTTGGACCATGGTAAGGCCTGTGAGCGTAGGGGATGACAAACTATCTACGGCGCTCACTATCATCCTGACCTAGTCCTTCAACCTCGTCTACTATCATCCCGATGCCGTTTGTTGCTACCTGACGACGCACTGGAGATCTTTTTCTTCTGCCAAAGAGATGACGTAGTTTATAACACCACCACTTTTAACAGAACAGTTTGCTCTGAGACACTTTGTGCTACACGGTGGCAGCAACAGGACCCAGAAATGGCGGCGCTAAGGCAAGAAACCTCAATGACACTCTTAATCAATTTAGCGTGATCTGAATTATACGCCAGGACCGACTGTGCAGACGTCGATCGATACATCCGGCAGAGATGCTCCGACGTGGCCCTCAAAGACAAACCAAGGAAACTTAGCTTGTTGCCCTCAAGGACCTCTGTCATTAAATATATGCCATAGCCATACTTACTGAAAACGCTTAGAATTTCTGCCATTTTATTGGAGATGTCTGCCCGTCCACGATGATACAATATAGTCCATATCTCTGGACACCCTCAAAAAGGAATCCTGCCAAGGCGCCGGCCACCGTTCCTATCCATGACATTCAGGAATACGTTGCTAAGTACTGGGCAACCCTTGACCCGATGCACACGATAGAACTGTATAAAAATGAACCGCCCTGCCCGGTCGCTGTCGATTTCAGGTAAAAAGACAAGATTTAACAGAATGTGTCAGCGGAGACACCGCACTTGTTCCTATCGTCATAGTCAGAGATGCATGCTTAAGCGATTAAATTAACTCGTCTAAGTCACTGCTGAACATACAATATATTCAAGCATTGTGAAGCACGAGAACATCACCTGTCTTAGAATTTGGCACGAAAGATGGATCAGGCATTTTTAAGGACGCCAAGTGCGGCTGTATATACACGGCAGCAACTTGCTCTCAGGTGTCTTCTTCTGACCCAATGCGACGGAACGGAATATAATGCGTGGATGTTTTGGCTGAAAAAAGCCTCCAGCTAAACGCCTTTTGCCTACTTTAGTGAGCAGGCTCGAGGTTTTTGCTCCAAATAAAGGCCACAGCCGTGTCGATTTTTGGGGCCATGGACCATCACCTGTCAGAAGTTCTTGTTCGCTGCGTGTCTTCTCCTTAAAGAGGGCATTCGAAAACATTACAAAGTGCCTTCGTTATCCGACAAAAGCACCCACATTTCGTTCGATATTATTACATAGGGACATATATTTGGTTGGGGCAACCTAAAAAAATTGCAAATAATGCGCCCGTTAAAAGTAATGTCTTAACAACACATATATAGGAACATAAAGTAGTGTGTGCCATAAAAAAGAAAAAAATAATTGTGCCCAGCCAGCACAGTCATTGAGGAACAACGGACTGAAACCAATATAAAATAAAATATTGAGATGATTAAGAATTTGGCATTGCAGAAAAAAAGGGGGGTATCTACCATCAACAGGAAGTCCACCATTGGACACGTGTCACGGCGCATACGCCTCCTGTCTTCTGTTTCTTTCAGCAAAGAAACTCTTTCCGTGCTGCACCTAGACTGGCCATCACCACCAGAAGCGAGTCGGTAGATTTGCTTCGAAAGAGCAAGTTTCTCCGCAGAGCGGAGGACAGGTTCAAACCCAAGCATTGGTCCTAGTCGAAGCAGCTTCTGATGTTCGTTATGAACTACATGTCGTCTAGAGTCACAATTTTCCAGTCCGTCTTGGGGAAAGCCTACTTATAAGGAAGCCTACAACACACAATCTTATAGACGAACTCAGACTGACTATTTCTCCTGGTGCTCCAGTCACGATATAGCCTCTTATCGCCGCATGTGTTTCGGGCAGCCACGTGATCCTTGAAGATTAGCGCTAGACGCTAACACTCAGCGTGAAGAATTCGTCACAACGTTCTCGTGTGGCCCCTGGATGGAGTGAACAGACCGCAGGCCATCTGAATGTCCACAGGGCGCAGTCGAGGTTTAACATGTCAAAAGAGCACACGTGCATTGCTCACACACACCGATTAGCGCCGCGAATACAGCAGACTTCGTTACATTGAAGTTATAAAAAAGAAAAGCCCACTGTACAAGATTTTAACGGTAGCAGAGCAGACGTTAAAAACACGTGCGGAGTGCAGCCAGCTGTGCAAGCAGCAGAATTCATTGTGTGACAGGCCCACAGAAGTCTCGCTGACTGACAGGCTAGCATCATATTCTATTCAAAAAGGCTTTTATTATCAGACGTGTGACCTGATCTTGATATAGGAAAAGAACTGTTGTTCTTAAAAAGAAAGGCTCGCATTTACAAAACGCGGCAGTGCGTAGGTGGGGCGTCCCGCGAGTCACTGATAAAGTAATTACGGTGATCTAAGAGCCTCAATACTGCGAGCAAGTGAGAAGCTCTAACAATTGGGACTGCTTAGTGAAATTGAACAACGTGATCTGATTAACCGGTGTTGGAAACCTCTGGCATCGCAACCACGACGCAGAGCCCTCCACGTGACCCACCTTCAAGAAGAAAATCTCTCGAGCGTTCGGTCGTGCTGCTGTTCGCAAGCTGCGTGCTGAGACACGCTTGCGCCGAGTTGCCGGCTACTGGCCTCCTCACCCACAATACCAGCGACAGCCCAGCCGCCACAGAGCCGTCCTCTTACACCTGACTGCTCTGCTTTCTCCACCCACGCTCACCTTCACCGCGTCGCCGCTTCCCTTCTCCCATGCCCCGGCGCCCTACTCTTTCGTAAGGGGAAAACTATATTACGCAGTTCTTCATGCCAGACCTTCGCCGTAAGCAAAATATCAAGGGCCTCATTTCTCTCGCGACAATCTTAAAGAAGTTTTTGAAGAGTAACTTCCTGTTCTGGCGCTTGTCGTTACCGGTGCTGCAGTTGCTGCCATGTAGCAACGTTTTGCCGTCCCTTGCGAAAAGTAACACCACTTCCTGTATACTCACTACGCACAACAAGCGTTTAGCCTACTAGAGCCATTAGCAGCGTACACTTCCCGAGTCGTTATACACAACGTTATGTACGGAATTGAATTCGTCATTTTTCCAACCTGCCCTCATCACACATTCTTAGATTAGGAATTTCTGTCGCTACATAACGTCGTCATCGATTGTGCTCGTGCTGAACTGGAGTTATTTGCGCTCAGCGATTCCTCGTCGGCCGCTGCCCTTTCTCCTGCTTCTCCCAAAGCCGTCGTTGCCGAAGACGTTCACCTGCCTGCGTGCTCTGCTGTTCTTGTACCCATCACTTCTGACCTCGTTCGTGACGGCAACGTACTTTTTACATCATCGGCCGTATTTCTCCGCCAAAATAACTCGCATATGTCGTACTCACCGTGTCAGCTGGCTTTAGTGAGTTTTTCGTGATCAATACAAGTCGCGCTGTATGCTTCGGGACCGTCCAGCTCATTCAATCTATTTTTCATCTTGATGAGAACAATTTGACGTCCGTCCCGTAGACACCCTCAGTCCGCCGGTTCCCGCGCACGACACTTCGGCCAAAGACGTTTTCCTTCTCTCCACGGCGCCACCCTTCCTGCATCTTAGCGCGCTGAATTTCCTGCTCTCCTTCATCAGTTACGTTGCTCCTTCTATTCCCACCAACCCGCTTTGAGCCGCACGTCGACTGCCGCTCACCACATCGACACCGGTGTCGATGTCCCTCTGCGTCAGCGCCCATACCGTGTCTCTGCCACTGAGCCCTTATTATTAAAGAATAGGTTAACACCATGCTACAGAGGGGCGTGATTAAGGCCTCTGTCAGTCCATAGACTTCCTCCGTCAAACACGAGAAGAGCAAAAAATGCTCTGTTCGATTCTGCGTTGATTACTTGATATTTTTTATTTCACCTATTGTTTTCGTTTTGACAGTACACAGACTGCAAATCGAGGGTGAGCAACCTAAAGGCGTCTAGGAACGCCTTACAGAGGTCTGCCCTCGCGATCTAAATTAAACCAAATTGGCACTTGGGAATGGTAGATAATTTTCAATCTGTAAATTCCTCTCATTTTGTTTAGATTTAAACAGTCATTCATAATGCTAGGCACAACACAACACACCTGATTAGGTCGAGAAGAAAACACAATTATCTAAAACAGAAATATTCCTGAACAGTTTTCCTATATCTGGCCTCGGACATATTTCATAGCCACAATTCAGTTCAGTAAGGGTAGGTGTTTAATGTATGAGGAATTACGTCCGTTAGTTTTTGGAACCCGTGGTTTGAACGAGATTTGGATGCATGGCACTGAGCGTACGTAAAACCGTATACTGTTTGGACAATTAAATATGGGGTCTCAAAAGTCCGCCTGTTTTCTTTCATAAGGTTCCTAACATAAATATCTATTTTCTTATAGTAAGCGGCCGTGATGGTAAGCTATCTACAATTGAGAAAGGAAGGTCCCGTGGCGTCACTGTCATGTAAATTATCAAACGTTTGTTTAGCTCTTTTTTTTACAGTTACTAGTTCACAAGACCAGTTGAGGTAGTCGTTCTCAAGACCAACAACAATATTGTACATGTGAAAACCCTAAAGAGAAATAAATTTCTAATTTGCCTTTCGAGGTAAAATTGTGCGACATTTGCTTGGGATACCAAACAGAGCGAGACATTTTAGTGTAGACGTGATCTGTGTATTCTGTCCAGAGTAAATGCTCTTCAAAAAAAAACAACAACTCCAAGGAACATGGTAGAGCTGAGACTAGTTGGCGGGGTTTGTTCGAAGTGAATTCGGAAGATATTCGGAATTTCCTTATTTTTGGCTCTGAACAATATGTACTTTGTTTTCCTGATATTTAGTTCTAGTATACTTGATTTTAACCAAACTGAAAACTGGGATAAGCAACATTTGAAAGCTGCTTGTAAAATATTACTACCTAGCCCTGCAAAAAATACGTTCGTATCGTCTGCATAGGTTACGATGTCATCCGCTGGACAAATTTTGACGATATAATTAATGTGATATAAGAACAACGCTGCTCCCAGAACTGAGCCTCAGTTGTATTGTTTTTTGAAATTCATACGGTTGCTTGGAGATAACATTGTTTTTGTCTAGATACTGTGAAAGACGTATGTAAATTGCAAGTTGTGCAATCTTAGAATAAACTGAAAGAAAGTATGTCGGCCAATAATTATTTAAATCATTAATGTCACCCCCTTTATGAATGTCAGTGACGCGGGCTATTCCCAACTAATGTGGAAAGGTACCTGTCTTGAACGTTAGGCTTATTAAATGCGCTAGCGGTACTGCAATCACATCTGCTACTTTCTTTATCAGGACTGAAGCTATGCCATCGATACCTAGGGCACTGTTACTACTTAAAGAGTGAATAATGCTAATTATTTCAGAGTCGGTGAATGGTAAAAAAACACTCAATTACTATGTTTACTGGTTATTACAATGCGGCATTTTCTTGAAGACCATCATTTGATTTTGGTGGGAAGACAGATAAGGAATGCCTGTTAACCTTATTCGCAAAGTCAAGGCGTCATAGTTCGAATCGTGAATATGAATTGAGATGAGTATGTTGGTTTCCTTTTTACCTAGAATATTGTTAAGTCTGTTCTATTTTCCCTTCGAGCCTCCAGGCAGCGAGAAATTTCTCATGTAATAATCAATTTTGATTTTTAAGGTCAGCGCGTAACTTGTTTCGGAATTTTTTGAATTGACGGAATTTTTTGAATGTCATTGTCTATTGTTCGCGCAAAATGAGAAAAAAAAGTCAATTCACTTCCTGTATTCGGTCATATAGTTGTTTTGAAGTGCACGGTTTTGTTCGTTTCCGATGAGTTCTGTGTGTAGATTGCGGAAATGCAGTATTGTAGTGTGTGTAAGACGTTTACCCTCTGGCATTTATTGGTGGCGCTATGGACGACCTACAAGAAGCGGAACTCTTCTATCGAGTGACGCTCTGTGTACTGGAACGTTAACTTGGCAGCCGAAGATCGCCCTAAAGCCACAGTTATGACTGATGACAGCCTGTATGAATTTACTGTCATGACTTTCCGCCCGTCTAATGCTCCAGCTACATTTGAGCGCACGATACGCACCATTTTACGCGGCCTGAAGTGAACGTCGTACCGGTGCTATCTGGAATACACCGTGGTATTTCCGCCCGACTTTGAGACTCATTACTCCTGTCACAGCGTGGTCCCGCCTCAAGCACGTTTTGACCCGCCTTATGGGCGCCGGCTTGTAGCTCAGTTTCATAAATGGACGCTTTGCTGCCCGTGAATTTGCCATTTTAGGCCACATTGGGTCAAAGCAGGGCGCCTGCCCCGACCCCTACAAACTTCGTGCTCTGACTCCTTTTACGAAACCAACTTCAAAAAGGAACTACGCAACCTCCTAAGCCTCTGTTCTAATTTTCTGCATTTTATTCGCACCTTTGTTGCGGTTGTTGCCGCTTTAACTCAACTCTACGGCAGAAACTTTGATTTCTCGAGTATGTCGCCCACACGACGATGCGTACAACACCTTGCCAATCTCCTCAAGGCACCACCCATCTTGCGCTACTTTGACTCGCAACACAAACCGAAGTACACGCCTGACCCAGCGGTGTTCGATTCGCTGCTGTGCTTGCTCAGTCTGGATTCGGCGAACAATTTGCCGCTTACTACAGGCGCACCGTCACGACAGCTGAGTCCAATTACTCCGTTAAGATAAAAGTGCGCGGCCATTTTTTGGATCTCTGCAAGTTTCACCCTTACCTCTATGCACGTCTTTTTCACGCGGTCATGGACCAACATGCCCTTTGTTGGCTTTCTTCTTTAAAAGATTCCTTCAGCCGACTGGCCCGATGGGCTATCCGCCTTCAAGAATAAACCATGCGCGCCGTCTAAAGCTCGGGCAGCAAACATCAGGACGACGATGCCTTGTCGCGCTCCCCGTTACCTGCATAGATTGCCACCCTTTGCACCCTCCAAGCGGTTCCGCTTTCCCCCACCATTAGCAACATGATTTCAGAGCAGCGTAAAGACAAATGAATTACCTCTCTTCTCGACTTCCTATGCGATCTAGCTGCGGTTCCAGCATCTGGCGGCCTTCACCGCCAATCTTCACATCTTGCCATTCGCGACAGCATCTTTTATCGGCGTAACAGCAAATCTGATGAACGCAAGTGGTTCATCGTCATTCCTCGACACCTACACTGCCTTATCTACACCTGTGTCCACGCCTTCTCGCATGTGGTCATGCCAAAGTATTCAAGACGCACACTCGCATCCATCTCAGGTACTATTGGCGCGGCGTGTACAACTTCATCCTCAAGCATGTCCGCTCGAGCCCGGGCTGCCAACGGCGTAATTTAGAGCATCTCTCACTTCTTGTCGGCTGCAGCCATTATACCCTGCCCGCATCACCTTTTCGACAGCATTTAATCGATTTATACGGATTTCTGCCGTACATCGCTGCTGGCAACTAATGGTCATTGTTGCCATTGATCACCTGACCAGGTATGCTGTAACCACTGCGTTCCCGGCTGCTACAGCCTGTGATGTGGTATCGTGCGTTTTGCAACGTTTCATTGTTCGGGACACTGTGAAGAAGATGAGTCATAGCCCAGCCCCATTTCCATCGCTCTGGGAGAGACCTTTCTCAGCCTGACCGATGGCTTACCGCCGCTGCCTCACAGCTCGTTCCATCGACCTCAGCGTAACCAAATAAATCGATGTTACACTACGAACAAAGTAATATTCGTGTCTTGAGCTATGCGGCTATAATACAGAGAGATGGGCGCTACATGCGTTGGAATGAACAACGTTGTGGGAGAAACACAACACTAGTTCTGTTTTTATTGGCACTGAAAACACTGCTGTAGAAACGCGGCACTTTAACATAGGCCGGTAGCTTACACTGCGTAAATTTGCATTCACAATAAGAAGTAGAAAACGAGCATAACTGGCTGCCTGGGTCAGTGGACACCTGAATCGCGCTTTTAGGTACGTGATGGTGCTGTCCTACTGAAAAAACATTGCTTTCGCACAATATTTCGTGGTTATCAAAGCCAGACCCCAGCTAATTATTATTTTAGCAGATTTCATCAATTTCCTGTCTCGTAAAATTGAAATACATAATTACTTCGGTCCGGTACGCAGAGAACGCCTACATTTTTTTATTAAGCACTTTTGCGCTCATTTTATGGCAACATTCATTTAGTTTTCTAAAGGCTCTTGTCTCCTGCATTCACATGGGTCATCTTTTTGGCAGCTCCCAATGAGTAAGCTTACTTTTATATCGTTAGAATGTTTAACTTTTCTTGCCTTCCATGTTTAGGCGCATCCATCTAAACTTAATCTTATCGAGTGCTAACTGCTTGCTGCTTTTGCTCGTTTGCTGTACTATACACAAAAACAATGTTTTATTTGTACTACAACCATGTCCTTTCCTGCTCCATGCAATATTATTTTACTTTCTTTCAGGAAAGAGAAAATTTAGGAAAATACCCAGGCCTGATCAGCTACGATGGATGCTTCGAGGAGACGAGCAATATTGGACCGCTGCTGGGCCGTGCCCTTCGCCGTGGCATTCTCGGCATTCTTGTTGGTCATGGTGAGCTCATGTGCTGGCTACATGACCGTGCTCTTCAAAGAAAAGTACCTCGTCAACCACGGACAGGCCTCCTGGGTCGTCATGACTACGGTCATCTCTCAGAGCGTCGCGGGTAAGTGGCTTGTCAGGACAGAGAGCGAAAATAATTTAATATAATTTAATGAAAGTAAAGGTGGAGAGGTCAGCCGGTGGTAAGGTGACCCTCTCCTGCTACTCCACACTGGGGTAGGCGAAACGGAAAGTAAAATAAGAGTGCGAACGGTGGATGATGATGTCATATTGCAATGAATCGCAGTGCAATATGAGTTGCTCGGAGTGGTCTTGGATAGAAGACACTACGTGCACACTGGTTGTAACTCATCTCAGGAGACGACGTGTTGCACATCGAGCGCATATCCTCCTCATGGAGCTTATGTCTTGAGCGCACGCTCACACACACACACACGCATGAACGCACGCACACAGCGCGCACACACATATCGCGCACGGTTGCACAGAAGGGCTCTGCACACTCTCACATCTCAGCGCAAATGCGTGTGCACTCACATCGCGCACTATTGGTAAAAGGTAAAAGTACACATTGACATGTGCCGGCGCAAACTTGAATGCGCACTTGTGGTGCGTACTGTACACCGTATAGACGAGCACAGCACAGCACACGCAAGTGTAACAGGCGCCAATCTAGGCCTATTTTATCGAAAAACTTAAGAACAGGCTTCATTGCACGCCAGCCGCTAGTTAGTTTCAAGGAGCCTAGGGTTGTTTCATCAGAGGGAGGGCGTCCGTCCAACTATCTGAGAGCATTTTCTAAGGCGCTCCAATAATATGATGGCGTTTCTCTGCGTGGCTACAGTTAAATTTTTTCCGGGTTGCCTCTACTCCAGTCTTGTGTAGGTAGCCTTTAGTATACGCTACATCAAGCCGCAAACGATGGAGTCGATGTTCCTTTGCGTGGCATAACATTTGATGATAGGTGAAGTCGCGAAACAGCATCAAGACGAGAGATGCGGTCGGGCTGGTGTTCACATCTTGGCAGTGCAGTTTCATGGCAGCCTGCACTGAATGAGCCAGTAATGCTGATGCGTCACTTCTTCCTGAGAACGAGATTTGGATGGAAGCCCGGTCAGCATGTGGCAGCTTAGTTTCCGCATCAGCACTCTCATTTCCCGCTATACCGCGATGGCTGGGTATCCACTAAAGCCGGGAGGTAGGGCCGCGTTCGAACGCCTCAGCCAGCAAATGTACAATTTGTCTGATTGGCTGTTCCCATGTGCGTGGTTTCATGCATGTTTTATAATCTGCAATGCGGGTTTTGAGCGCAGTATATACACTCTAAGCGAAAAACAACTAAAAGGGTGAGAGGCTAGTCTCTTTGGGGATCAACTGATTTGCAACAACCATTAGTCTTTTTCGGGATCAACTGCAAAGGGTGCAACTATTGGTCCCCTAACAAAGAGGTGGAACAGTTAGTCCCCGGAAGCAGCCTTTTCAAGAAAAAATGCAAACTAAGCGCGATTTGCAGGGAAAATCAGAGTGGGATTGAAAGGGAAATAAAATAACCAGAATTGTTTAACAATCTGTCAGAAGAAATATGCGACATTCTCACCACCCCAGCAGTTCTTCACAGAATTGTTTAACAATCTGTCAGAAGAAATATGCGACATTCTCACCACCCCAGCAGTTCTTCGGCTTTGTGCACCTTCAAACCACTTTCTTACAGGCACATTTGCACAGAAATTGGCTTGAACTTGATCTTTAAGAATCTTTTTTGGGTTAAACAGTAGGGAGAAACCAGGTTTTACCCAAGAACGAAGGGCCCTACACATTGCATCACAAGCCCAGATGGTGCACTCGAGTCGCCTCTTATGCTTACGCAAGCAACAGGAACAGGGATATCTTGACTAAATCGAAAAAAGAGGAAGTGCAATGCATGTGTAATGCAGAGAAGATATAAGCAATACCACACTAAAACACTGGGAGGATTCCAAGAGTAGGTGAATGCATGAATGGGTGGCAATCAGATGGCTAAACCAGATTAGAAAATTTGAGGAAAAAGGGTGGTAGCACGTGGCACAGGATAGAGTTACCTAAGATGAACTGGAGAACCATTCTTTTTCACTAATTTTAACGGCCCGTTCACACGATAGACAAATTCACTACCTGCAGGAATGGACTGCGCATCATGCGACTCAATGTCAATCTCCATTGCAATGGCACCAGCACCGCGTACTGCACATGAGGAAAAGTAGACATATTTTTGCTATCAACTTTGAGCAGCGGTCAGCAGCGCTTTTAAGAGCAAAGCTCTTAAGTACGGCAACATTGGCACTTTGTTTTACTGACATGAGGGTCCTCGTGAGCGTGCAAGTCCCATGTTTGTTTTGCACCAAATGTGTTAACTGCGAGGTATGTTTAACTAAAAAGGGGCACCTAACAAGGGCGTCAGCGCTCCGCTAGGGCAGCTTTTTTTAATTTCCTTCTATATCCCTCTCTTATATCACGGTTCAAGTGTCCACCAGAAAGTGAGACAGTTACTGTTACATTTCCTTCAACTAATTTTAAATTTTTCAAGGATGCAGCTTCAAGAAGGTAGATGTACAAACTGTGCAGTATAACCATATGCTATGGCAATAAACCAGCAATAAGTCTGTGCTGACAGCAGCTTGCCCAGGGCATAGCAAGGATGCTCTGCCATACAAGGATTGGTGTCATCGTGCAATGTTACATTACTGACTGACAATTTGGTCTGTATCAGAAATACTGGTAAACCATCATTGTAGAGCACAATGTTTTCAAAGGGATAAATGAACATATAGGTCCTTTTCGAGGACACATATGCATACCAGGCAACAGGTGTGCAATGTCAAAGCACGTTTATGTTAACAGCAGCTGTGCCAAAAGCTACATCAGCGACTATATTTTGTACAAATCTACAGTACCGGTAATTATAAGCTGAGATAGTGCTGTGAAGTGCATGTAAAGTTTGCATGCATTTCTAAACCTTGCTGCAAGCCTATGTTGAAAATATTTTTCTAAATAGGCAGCTAAGGTATGCATCTATGAAAAAGAATAACTACTATGTACGGATAGGGAGGGATGACACAGCCGAAGGCAGGAAGCACGCATGGCCCAATAGATCCTGGCAGCTGGCAGCTGCAAATAAATACATCCAGAGCAAAAGCTGTCAATGGCTGTAGCCATGTCATGAATGACAAGAGAGGAAATTGTCTACTGCTTTAAAAGCTAAAATTCGATGTAATATAAGCAAATAAAAACGAATGAGCTAGCCTATGACAAAAGAAATGAACAGATTTTATGTAATGCACCCATATACATTTGAATTTGAACATTTATTTATTGCAGACAAAAAGTAAAAAGGTGGAGAAAAAGCTGTTTTAACACAACTTGACAGCGCTCCATCCCCCCAAAGGCAAATGTAACAGTAACCGCTTGCATATATCCCGTTACAAGGTTACAGAAAAAAAAGATTAAATACTGCATACAAGACTACAGGCTTGAAAGCCTAGAAGTTTACACAGGCACCAGGCAAAGGACAATCATTTTTTTACAGAGAAAAAAATGAAATTTAAAAAATAAAAGATTTGGACAAATATACGTGGAAGAGAGACATGCATACGCAACGCATCTGTCTAAGGCGAAAACACTAATTATTTCAATGAAATGAAAAACTTATCCACATTGATTATTTCTCTTGACATCACAAATATTGATTATGACATGATAATATCAGTGAAATGCGGTTGTTTTTAAGCCTTTCCACATCCACGCCTTCCGAGTGGAAGCGGTTAAGAATGCTTGGCAGCGTGTGCGCAATTCTTTGTTGGCCATAGTATGTACGCGAAAAAGAAATGCTCCAGTGTACCTGATGACGATAGGGACAGATGTGTGTGCTCTCTAAGTTTGCCTGTGTTAGGAATGTCTCAGGATTCCCCTTAATTGCTCTCTTGTAGCATCTATTTAACTTGAAGCTATATATGTCAGTAGCTTTTATGATATTGTTTTTGGGGAAAAGTGGTTGAGTGTGTTCCAAGTAAGGAACATTCTCAATGGCTCGTATTGCTTTCTACTGCAATTGAATTAAGCTATGTATATTCTTTAATGTCGTGTTCCCCCAAATCTTTGAGCAATAATCAAGCTGCGACTGGATTAACGAATTATAAAGAAGTTTTCTTACGCCAGTTGGAAACGAGTGACGGCACCTATTTAAAATACCGATAGCTTTTTAAACTTTCCTGAAAAGAATCTTGACATGTTCGTTCATTGTGACAGAGTCACAATGACTGTTATAACCACAATGAAAGATGAGCTGGCTGAAATACCGAGCACCAGTTTGAATATAAGATGTGCAGGTTTTCATTAATTCCTATCATGGCGCCTTCCACCAATGTCTAGGTATTAAATTGAAAGTTGCATCCAGTCTGCCTTGGTTAAATGAGAAGAGAGAATGGAAAAAAGCATGCCTTCACTAGCAAGAAGCTTGATATCTCACAGCACAGCTTAGCATCATAAAAATATTAGTAGCGCATTTAACAAACCTGCATACAATTAAAAACTGCACAAATTTGTCGACTGGCAAAGAAAGTAAGGGCAAGAGAAACCAAAAATACCAAAGAACACTCGTGAGTGCGATGAAGGGAGGTCTGTCGGTAGGATCCCGTGCTTGGGAAGAGTTCCGAGCTCGGAGAATCGCCGGCACCACAGTTGATGCCACGCAACCAAGAATAAATAACAAAGCGAAAATAAGTAACAAAAAAACCATCGACAATGGCGAACGACTTGAATGCGGGCCGCAAAAGCGAGGGATTATAGCAAAAAGGTAGAAATCCTAAATAAGCGTGCAGTTGCATCCCCGATAGCTCGCAGTGCTCAGAAGCAAAGGAAGCATCGACGCTTACTGCTCAGGAGAGGCGCAAGATTGATATAACTTTGACAAAACACTGCCTCATATCCTGTTCCACTGGGGAAGCACAGATAAGTTTACAAATGACAAGGCGAGGAATATGCACCAGCTTTTCGCATGCGATCACTGTCTCAGAATAATTTAGTATGACGAATATTAAGGCACAAGCACTAATCCGATAAGTACCAACCCTGAGCAAAATAGTGTGGTATCTGATCGCAGCTCGCCTAGCGCGAGCGCTCCGCCGCGCGGCAGTTCTTGCTCATCGTCTTCTACGCAGTGCAAATCCATGCTTTAGCACTGAGTGTCGAAGCGCTAGCAAGCGAAAGCGTAACTCGGTTGTGATATCTGGTGCCATTTTTATTTGCCACGTCACGCGAGTATTAAACACACATAAGGACAATGAGAACGACACTTGTCACGCAGGATATAGGCTCTGGTTTTTTGGCGCCGCATTATAGCTGCGGCAACCGCATTCAGACTGCCTTCACTCACATCCCTATATAGCCGCATACAAATAGCGCGTGTGAATACAGATCATTAGCAAAGAAACGCAGAGCGGGACTCACCGGTCATGCGATTCATCCGGGCTTAGTAAAACTGCGCAGGAGTCTTCGTTCCCTTTACAGGTGACAAGACGTCGCAGCACTGTCTTTCTTCGTGGCTTACCCGTTGAAACTCGCCAATATTGACAGGCCGTAATTCTGGTCGTTGGCTTCCAAAACACACTGCTTTTCACCTTCCTATTGAATGAGTTCTTCACGCGTGCCCGCCGTACCAGCACTCAAGCAATACCTCAAAGAGGCAAATAATCTAAAACGCGACGCGTCGTTCGCGCTGAAATGGCACCGATGGCTGCGTTTTCGCGTCGTCTGTCGTCTGTCGTCGCGTGAGCAGCAAGAGTTTCTTCGTGGTTAGGCTTCGCGATTAGGCTTCGTGGTAACATGGCGTTTGTGGCGTCCGTTCGTGGCTGTTGCTGCTTCACAACTGCCTGTTTGCTTCGTTTCGTGGTGGTGCCGGGCGTGTCCTTGGTGACGCCATTCCACGTTCGTGGGGTTTGTGCCAGGGTTCAGGGTTGCTGTGCTGTCTTGGGTGATGTAAGGGTGCAGGCGTACAGTGCGTGGGCATGTCTTTCTCCTCCCCGGGAGGAGGCTCGGCAGCCTGGTTCGCCAGCCTGTCAACCGAAAGCTTGCCTCTAAAATCTTTTCTAAAAAATGGCATTGATACAATCCCTGTGGCGATTCTCCCGATTGGAGATGGAATTCTCAAAATGAACAATCCAAAATCACTCCAGGAACAACTCAAAACTGTAACCGGTCATTATCTCGACATCTCGGAAGTCTGACCTTTCGGCAGGCGTAGCATTGTTTGCAAGTCGGCAAACATTGAGTGTGCGTTGGATCTGCTCCAATGTTAAACCTTCGCTTCTATTCCAGTTAAGGCCTTCATTCCTGAGCAGCTTGCGCGCACTAAGGGCATTGTCCGAGGAGTGGACCCGCATTCTTCAATCCAAGAAATTTTGGAGGAGTTCCAAGAAGCCGGGGCGGGCATTATTTCTGTACACCGCTGCTCTCGCGAGATGGCTGGAGTACGTGTACCCACGGAGTCAGTCATAACTTTTGCTGGGCGTACATGCCCCTCGGAGTTGAAGGTTTGGCCAATTGTCTACCGAGTGGACCCGCTACATCCTCGACCCCTTCAACGTGCCAACTGTTGGAGATTTGGACACAGTGGTAAAGCATGTAAGTCGGCGACCAGATGCCGGGTGTGTGGTGAAGGTCATTCTTTCGATAGCTGCTCAGCTGAACAGCAAAGCTGTTGCTTATGCAATAGTCATTGCGTCGATGATGCCACTTGTGAAAAGTGGTCTCAGGAGCAAAATTTATTGCAATTAATTGAGCAGAACCGCTTCTCACGGTCAGATGCTTATGCACTACTTAACCGGAGGAAACATTCATATGGCAGCATAGTGCGTTCCTCTACTCCTGACCTCGAGGCCACGTTGTCTGCCTCAATAGTGGCATCCGTCGAAAAAGCGCTCACAGTGGTGGCCGAGCGCATGCTCAGCAGCTTCACTCAGGCCTTGGTTGATATTGGTACAAATAAGGCTATTGCTCAACCTGAGCTCGTAGTTACTACACCTCCAACATCGCAGCAAGCTGCGCTCAATCTGTCGTTGCCACGTCAATACGCCAGGTGCCGTCTCATGAGCCGCCTCTCGACAGTGACCCTGTAAATCTGCCTCGCAACACTGTTTGCACTAATGACATAGAAATGGCTTGTGCTACGCAGAAGTTTCGTGCTTCATCCTCTTCTCCTAAGTCTTCTGTTCCCCAGATCAAGACCAAAAAAGTCTCTGCTAGTGTACTTTCCAAGTCAGATATTCTTCAAGAGGCTGTTTCAGCCTCCATCCTCAAATAGGTTCCATGGCGGGTTTATAGGTTCTACAATGGAAATGCCGCTCCATTGCATCTTCTCTTCCTGATTTAAAAATTCTTCTATCATCTCATAACCCAGATATCGTGCTCCTGCAGGAAACTTGGCTATAACCTATTAAGCCATTTTCTTTAAACAGGTTTCGTGTTTTCCGTGCGGATCGCATAAATGGTAGGTGCGGCGGTCTGGTGACCATGATTTCGTCAAAATTGTGCCATCGGGCATCAATAACTAAAAAAGTAATGGATTCCACTTGCGAGCCCTTAGCTATAGAACTCACTTTACCACACTGCTCTATAGACAAAGTTGCAAATATCTATTTTCTAAACGGAGTATGTAGAACAGCCCACCTGGACAGCTTACTTGCAAACTCGAGCAGGGTAATCATTGCTGGGGACTTTAACTCCCACCACGTAGTCTGGGGTTCCTATACTGATTCAAGTGGCCATAAGTTATGGGCATGGATGACTGCAAATGATGTGCGGTGTTGCAATTCCCGGGCTATAACCTCCGTCCACAGACACTCGCGCTCAGTTCTCGATTAGTCCTTGGCAACAAGAGGTGTAGATATAGGGGCATGGTCCACGATTGACTGTGGCACATCTAGCGACCATCTGCCAATTACTTTCACTATATTGGTGAGCCCCCTCCGAGAGCATGGTTCTGCCCGAAAATCAGTTAATCTTGAAGCCTACAAATCTTCTTTGCGTTTCTCCCTTACATCTGATCCATGTCCATGTAGGACCAGTAGGGCACAGCATGTGTTTTCTTCAGTTTTGAAGGCTACCGAGAGTTTCCAGTTCACTGTGCGTTCTGCTCTTTGCAATAAATCACCATCCCCATCGTGGAATGATGAATGTGAGACAGCTTTCCTTCGTAGGAAAGCAGCGTGGAGGTCTCTATCGCATAATGAGAGCCCAGAAAATTGAATCAAATACAAATTTTGCTCGGCTTCATCAATAAGAACTAAAGCAAAGGCAAAGAATGGCTACAATAAAAATTTAAACACATATTTGTCAAACCCAAAAAATAAGAAGGCATTGTATCGTTTTATGGAACGAAATGTTAACACTTCAGTCACGCAGTTAACCAGCTGGGTGGTGCTCTCTTCACAGGAGGCGCAAGTTGAGTTAGAATGGATTGCCCAAGGACTTGCTACACGTTTTCAGGAGCAGCGTAGAGTCCCCCTCTTGTCCCGTACCCCTGCTCACACTATCTTTCCGTTGATAAATCAGAATTATTAACTGCAGTTTCTTTAATGCAATCCTCAGCTCCGTGTTGAGATGGTTTTACTGTCGGTATGGTGAAAATACTAGCGCAAGACTTCACCCTGCACCTTCACCCTCGACCTGATTAATACTTCATTAGAAACTGCATGGCTGCCGCACTCCTTTTAAAAGATTCAAAGAAAGGCTTCCATATTGATAACATTCGGCCGATAGCTATAACATCCAATTTGTTGAAGCTCATAGAAAGAATTGTGCGCAGCCGCCTATCCGCTCATATTACAGTAATTAATGCATTGAGCTCTGCCCAGATTGGCTTTCGCCGGGGATGCTCCATTTGGTCTGCTCATGTCGATTTGGAGAGCATAATCCGCCTTCCTATGCACAAGGAAGTCTCAGCATTAGTGACGCTTGACATTGCTAAATCATACGACAGTGTTGATTATTCGATCCTTCTTTCTAAATTGGTATTATTACGCACACCGTACAATATTTTTGCATGGATCCGCGAATTTTTAACAGGACGGCAGTTCTTTTGCTCCGACGATTCGTTCACTTCAGACACCTATGCTCAAACCAGAGGCGTGCCACAAGGGTCAGTACTTTCGCCACTTCTATTCAATTTGTTGATGTGTGACATTACTGTTCACGCTGAAGTTACAGTATATGTTTATGCTGATGACATAGCCTTCTTTGCCTCTGCAGCAGACATTCATGAAGTATATCGCTCTCTCCAGGATTATCTCAATGCACTTGAGGTTTGGCTTGATACATTAAATTTAGTATTAAATGTGCACAAAAGCAGCGTACTAATTTTAAAAGATTGGTACGAGAGTGGAGAGAGGCCAGACCCGCCGCGGTAGCTCAGTGGTTAGGGCGCTCGACTACTGATCCGGAGTTCCCGGGTTCGAACCCGACCGCGGCGGCTGCGTTTTTATGGAGGAAAAACGCTAAGGCTCCCGTGTGCTGTGCGATGTCAGTGCACGTTAAAGATCCCCAGGTGGTAGAAAATATTCCGGAGCCCTCCACTACGGCACCTCTTTCTTCCTTTCTTCTTTCACTCCCTCCTTTATCCCTTCCCTTACGGCGCGGTTCAGGTGTCCAACAATATATGAGACAGATACTGCGCCATTTTCTTCCCCCCAAAACCAATTATTATTATTATTACTACTCTTTAAAACCAACATACCTCTGTACATATCATTACGCTATCGCTCGGACATTATAACTCAGGTAGACTCGTTTAGGTATCTAGGCGTGATTTATGATGCCACTCTGGATTGGCGGCCCCACATCAAACATAACGTGGAGAGAGGAGAGCGTGCACTGGGTAGGCTACTACGGATAAGCAATAATAAATTTGGTATGCGCCGGGATACGCTTGTACTTCTCTACAAAGCCTATGTCAGACCCATTTCGGAATTTGGCTGCATACTTATTTTCTGGCTCCCCTAAATATAAACTTCTTCCATTGCTGCTGCTAGAAAGGCGCGCACTACGAAACTACGTCGATACTTGCATCACATTTAAGCTAATATGCAACAGCGGCTAGCACTCGCCGCATGCTGATCGCGTGTAGTTTCACAAGCAAAAGCCCACTTGCGCATCGAAGCAGCCGTGTTTTCTAGTTCGTATCGTTACGATAAATACGAGCTGTTTTGGCACGTACTGGAATTGAAGTTCTCAGCCAGTGCGTAACGAACGCTGACGATGGCTTGAGGACGATCTTAACTAAGACGCCGCAACGCAGCCGATAACCAAAGCTTATTGACGTTAAATGTTGTTCACCAGTACTGCAAACGTGGGCATAAGGTATCGCTCAGTCGCAGGCCAGTCGCTCGCTGCTCGATTTTCTAGACTTCCGAGTGAAAGTCGCAAGCTGTTGAGCCAATCAGCGAGCCAGCCGGAGTGAGCGAGCCGAGCTTCCGGGAACGACGCCGCCCGCGGGCGCGCAGGGCAATGAACTACGCGCTACCCCCTGGCTGTCCTAGTCGTCGCTAAGCCTAGCTGGTTTCACATTGATGCAGCAGCTGAGTGCACTTCGAAACTGGCTAGCGCTGAGGTGCTGCTCTCGTCATCGTGTTACTGTGAACCTCGTCTCATAGTAAAACAAATATATGCTCAGTTTCCGCGACACCTTCAGGAGCGGAGTCAGCTGAGGCCAGGAGAGCCGCAATTGAGCAGCAGCAATTTAAGGCCCTGTGGGAAGACATTTGCTTATATTCATGTTATCGCTTCTACCAAAGACTCGATATTGGCCAACGATACTCCATCCGACGGCTTAGTATGGACTTGGACAAGCATTACTGTCGCATATTTCTGACGCTGGCAACCGGCATCCAGGCTGCATGGCATGCCGGCCCCGAGAAGGGCGCCCGTACGTCATCATGGCGCTTATCTGTATAGCCGTGGTGCACATAAAACCCCCCTGACATCCTCCTGTTCGCTCAGATTCTCACAGCACACAGTCACACTGGGACCAGAGCAGTTTAGAGGACCGAGCCCGGGTGCACAGGGGTTAGACAGGGGTTAGGCGAAACCCATGAAAGCGCGTGATTGACGTCAGTCCAGACTTTATTCTCATTTCGACCGAGAATCAAATCGGTTCAAACTCGCCGGCCGCCGCATTTCACCTTCGACTGCACACGCTGTTCTCTATATTTAGCGACATTTTCGTGTCACCGTCATGAAATTTTCAGTGAAGGCAATGAACGACATCGTGAAGTATATTTTGCTATTTTATAATAAGCAGTACGTCACTGCCGCTAAAAAAATTCATCGCCAACATTGTATCAGTGTTGGACTTAAGAGCGTTAGCTACGAGAGATTCGAATGTTTAGATCGGGGTGCTCAGCAAACGTGGAGAGGACAAAATACAAACATCTGAGAGCGTTTCGTTCCGGAAACATTCCAAGATACAAACAGCGCCATCTATTTCAAAGATTTTGCACTAATATTGCGATTTACAGCAACCTTCGCTATAACAGGTATGTTTCCTCCTTATATATCAGTTAACGAATTGTATAAACGTGTGCATTACAACAAGACGAATCGTTTGACCGCATCCGGAACCCTCTGCGACAAACGATTAGGCCATATGGCTGTCTGGAAGCCCCCGGAATGCATGGTTTAGGGGCGAAAAGGTCGTCGGTGCGAATCCCACACATATTCTGGGCTTCATCTAAAATATATATTTTATCCTCAGGAACATGACAAGTCAAATGACACCACTTTGATGATTCTGAGTCAAACGGGCGGCCCCAAATTTGATGCAAATGGGGGTCCCCGGGGTTCCACTTCGATAGCCGTTATACTGGCATATGTAAAACGGTTCGAAGGTATCTGTGACAACTGAGGCTCCACGCGCCCGCTGTTGCTATATGATATAGTGTGGTAACTGTCTTGGCCAGTTTGACCTTCCATGCAGACAGACGTGTCCTTGACAAACGTGAGTAGTGAGAGCTCACGCTCTTACAACTGAAACGCGGAAAATTGATATCGGGGTTGCTTTGAACATTTGTACAGAGAACTGCGTGCATGTACATACATGCTGCCTTTGGAAAGCCGGATGATTATGGCAAGTAATTTTCCCTGATTGACGATTAACGACATTCTGTTCCGCGACGCGCGTATAACTGTTCTTGGCCTTTTCTGCGCATGTAGTAGTAGCGGTACATTATGTTGCATGTCTTGAACATGTCACAGAAGCCAAGAGGACACAGACTTTCAGTAGCGCCATTCAAATTGCACATGCCGATTGGCGTGCAGGCGCTGTCGTGGCTGGCTATACATGCCGCCACCGCAAGCACGTGCGGATACGCAGGCACCGCTGGCTTCGTCGCTTGTGCATTACAGGTTTCTGGGCATTCAAAGCCGCATTATACTCTTGAGCAAGCACTACTTTCGTCACACTGTCATGTGGGAACAGAAGGGAATTAAGTGGGTGTTCGAGCAGTTCCTCTCCTCTAAGCCAATTCTCGTTCGGTGAGAGAGCCAGGCCGCGGGAAGCGAGTTGAAAACTCGATTCGCCAATGTGAATGAGCACTTCATTTCACTCGGTGCCCGTCACCAACAGACCAGAGCACCTTGCATCCTCTTCGGGACTCGCCACTATTGAGCGCGCTTTGAAGGATCATTGGTCAATTTGATCATATCGCTGTAACACGATGGCACGGCAGTATTTATAGAATTCTGCAGTAAAACAATTACCATCACCAAGAATCTCTCGTACGACACATCCCACGATAGGTATCTATCGCGCGGCACAATCCACGACAGGTATCGGTCGTGCGACACATCCCACGACAGGTATCTGTCGCGTGGCATATCCCACGACAAGCTGTTGTGTCGCGCGACAGGCCGCACGACAGGTACGTTTGTCGCGTGAAAAGAGGCGCGCTAGAAGTCTGTCGCGCGACTGAACCCACGACAGACAACTTTGCTGAGGCACGCAATCTCTGTCGCGCGGCACGACTCCCTCTGTCGCACGACAGTATCTGCGACAGAAACCTGTCGTGCGACAAATGCTACGACAGGGACCTTCTTCGCACGACTAAATGCAGGAAAGATGTCTGTCGTGCGGCAGAACCAACTACAAACAACTTTTCGCGCGAAAGAACCCACGACACGAACCTTGTCGCACGACACAAGGCACGACAAGACAGCATGTCTTGCGACACGAAATTGTGTCGCGAGACAGATGCGCGACAAAAAATTCTCGTGCGTTTTTATCGGGCTGGGTATGCCAGGGGCAGATTGAGGACCATACACCCGGACATTTAGTAATGCCGTGGGGGATTGTTTCAAAGTTGTGCATAAAGTATGACTAGCGTTGCTCTCTTTCAAGGGTGTTGTTGAACCCACTATACAGTACTGTTTAACTTAATTACGTCAAATAGGTGCCTCTTCTCATTAATGTGTATTGACCAGGGAAGGTTGGGTAGAGATAGAATATGAGCGCGGTGGTTATTAAAGCTAATGTATAGAGCGTTAACCGTGCCGAACGTACTGCATACTGCACGCACTGCATTCAAGGAGGTATACTACATTGGAGGAATCACAAAGTTGCCATTGATTTTGCATTTGCAGCCTGAAGCTGTGCTTATTGCGCAGCTTGGTGTTTGTGTGTTTGCAGACCTGGCATCTAATTTTTCCACAGGGTCGGCCCCAACCACGGCTTGTTCTGTGTTTTTCAGTGTACTAGAATGTTCTGAATGTTTTTGGTCATCTGTTTAATACGTGAGGGAGAGCAGTGAAAATTTTGGCGAGGCGCTCACTTTGTTCCAGAATTTGGAAATGTTTTCTGAGTATTTTGCTCGCGTTCGGAGGGTTACTCGTGAAGGTGATTGCGAGATTTGTCCGGAGATCTGTTTCCTCGCTGTACCGGCGTCCCTCCAGTATTTGCTCTCGGTTAAATTTAGATGCCCTTTTCGAGGCATCGCCGACAATGGCAGGAGGTGGGAGGGGGGTATCGTTGCCTAATGAGGGCTTCTCACATGCGTTTGGAATTCTTTACGAAGTCCTGATCTTGAGAAAATATTCTTTTAAATGGATGTGGCTAATAGTATGGGATGCTTGTTTTCGAGTGACGAGGACGGCAGCTTTGGAGGTGTAAGTATTGTTGACGGTCCGTCGATTTCTATGTTCACCGTGGGTAAGTGAGCCTTCCTTACCAAAAATTCAACATCTATGAAGGTAATTGTGCTTTGAGAGTGCGTGTAAGTTCACGACATGTTGTGGTGGACGAGGTTGAAGTGTTCAATAAAATGTATAAGTTCTGTAAGAGTAGCGTTTCTCTAGAATGGGTTTAATGAGGCAGTCTTGCAAAACTTTAGTTGGCGTATGTGGGGGCCATCCTTGTACCCATTGCTGTGGCTTTAATTCGTAAATAGTGTTGATTGTTGAATTCACAGTTGTCATATTATTACATGATTTTTGCCAGTATTTCTAAAACACGTGGAGCGGAAACAAACAAAAAGGAGGAATGCGCTACTCCACTTGATTTAAGACGTCGACTCAAAATAAATTTATGGCTAAATGAAGCGTTTTCAACTTTAAATTTTATATATATATATATATATATATATATATATAAATATATAAATATATATATATATATATATAGCAATTGCGAAAACATTACGAATTTGACTGCTTAAAATAATATACATCGAAGTATACGCTTCGTTTAAGTAAACGTATTTATTTTACCCGACGTTTCGATCGGAGGACCGATCTTTTTCAAGAATGATATACAGTGCATGGACGCGTGTTCTTAGAGCATGAGACTTCGCACACAGACAGCTTAGAAAAGAATAGAAATTTAAGAAAAATAAAGAAAATAAAAAGGGAGTGGGAGAACGACGGAACACAACAGACACCTATGCCATATTAGGGAGGCAAATGCGGCGCGTCGTGTGCCCGTGGACTCACTGCACACACACACGCACACACGAGGTGAAAGATGGAGGCCGAGCTAGGTGCGCACGCGGCTACTGCGAGATGAAAAAGAAAAAAAGAGAGAGAAAGACAAGTAAAGAAAAAGAGGAAAGCAAAGAAAAAACGTGGGGGGCGGGGTTAACAAATGAAGGGAAGTGTTCGCCAATTGTGGGCGACTGTACCCCTCTGGCCGGGTATGTGTGGCCCTGTGCAACTCCGAAAGATAGCCGAGCGAGGGGCATAGGTTGCCACTGTCCAGTGTGGCTGCGCATAGGTGTATGTGAAAGAAATATTTGGATGTATGTAAATGAATGGAGTGATAAACCTACTCAACTAATCACTAGCGTTTACAAAAAACCCACAGACAGACAACAGTATCTTCAGTTCAACTGTTGCCACCCACGCCATTGCAAAACTTCAATTCCATACTCACAGGCTATCTGATTCAAACGCATTTGCTGTCGATCAAAAGATTTTCAAAAAATTGCTAAACACATGAGCGAACAGCGCTACCCGTCTTCTATCATCAGCGATGCCATTAAAAGGGCGGCAGCTACTAGTCATAATCACATCTCTGCGGAATCCCCGCCAACACCGCATCGCTCTAATCTAGTACTGTCATTCACAGACAACCTCCCGAATACCAACAATATCCCGAATATCAACAATATCAACAATATCAGGGAGGCACTGGTGTGGGAATGTAGGCAAAGGCCTGCGGCTGCGATGGACGTGCGACGACTTTCGCATATGTGAGAGACCCAGGCATGGGTGCAGGAGGCATCGCAACGGTTGCATCATAGCCCAAACGTGCAGCAACGGGAGCGGGCTGCATCTCAACAAGGTTGACTTGAGGAGCTACGGGAACCAGCTGCCGACGAGCTGGAAGTGCATCGGTACCTCCTGGGCGATGGTGTGCCGCAGCGCAGGAGTCAGTACCGGGGGCGAATAGTGTATGCCCGAGAGGAGCGAAAGCTGCCGGGCCACTCATCGCGTACGAAGTCTCTGATTTGACCCAACAGGTCACTGTTGGCAGCCAGGCCGGATATGTACTCGCCAAGCACGACAGATGAGCGACGAGCACTAAAGCATAGCTTGCGCAACTCATCATAGCCCTGGCAGAGGTTTTACACGGAAGCGACAGTAGTTGGACGTTTCGCCACCAGCATGTGGAAAGCGTCGTCGTCTATTCCCTTCATAATATGATTGATCTTGTCGGCCTCAGCCATAGACGGGTCGACACGTTTGCAGAGATCGACCACATCTTCGATGTAGGCGGTGAAGCTGTCCCCCGCAGCCTGAGCCCGAACCCGCAAACATTGCTCTGCGCGAAGTTTCCGCACTGCGGGACGGCCAAAAACTTCTGCAGACGTCGTCTTGAAATTAGCCCAGGTAGGAATATTAGCCTCGTGGTTCCGGAAGCAGAGGTTGGCGACGTCACTCAGATAAAATATGACGTTGTTGAGTTCCATGCGGTCGTCCAGTTGTTATGGCGACTCACCGGTTCGTACGAGACCAGCCAGTCTTCAACATCTTAATCGCAGTGCCCGCTGAATACGACGGAGTCTCGCTGCCGGACGGCACCGGAGAAGATGACGGGGGATACCACCTGCACGGCTTGGTGGTGGGCTTCCGGCTGGGCAGGCATAACGGGGGCCGGTAGCGTGCGGTTGCGGAGGTCCAGAGCGGTACGAGGACGGGGAACCAAACCTCCACCAAGCGAAGAGCGGTTTATTGTAGAGCTGAAGGGCTGGCGGCGTAACCGTTGCACAAACTGACCCTGCAGCAGAGGCACCAGCACAGACTTCTAGAGCCAGCTCGAACTCTCCAATACGCGCGGCAGCCGGTCTTCTTCTTCTTCTTCTTCTCCTCAAGTAATATGGCACATACCCACGTGGGGGGATTGGCCAAGGTATAGGGTAGAATGCCAATGAAGCATTTGCGCGGGGAAGGAAACATCAGAAGACTGAATCAAGATAAAAGAAATTGCGAAAAATAAAATGAATTCAAGAGGTATGAGTCATCCGGAATAGAATCAATCTAGCCTTTTTTGGACCTGCGAAAGAATTTTGTGTATAGCTAACAGGATAATCGATTAGTTGCACTTATGTAATCGTGAAGGTAGCCGCATACACTGCTTAACGGGAATCCCTTGGCACTCGCACCGAACGATAGAAGAACTGTAAGAGACAGAGGCAGTCCTAGGCTCGAAAGAGGAACCTCCAGATATTGCTTTCTCTGAACCGCGAACCGCCGGCAAGAGAGGAGAAAATGATCGATTGATTCAACTTGCCCACATGATACACAAAGGTTTGTCGCAGCGAACCCGCACCTGCATAAGTACAAGTTTAAGTGAGGGATTCTACATCGCAGGAGCGTCATGGACACTTCACAAAGCCTTGACTTACACCACCGGATATTCCATGGGTACTTTAGGTGTTGAAAGTCCACGGTATTCAGCAACGGATCACTCAAAGTGGCTGAAATATGTTGGAACCGCTGGAAACGTGAAGCTGCTAACAGAATGAGGTGAGGGACGGCATATATTACAGGTGCGCTGAGGGCTGACCTTGCCAATAAATCAGCCACCTCGTTAAAATAGACGCCTGAATGCCCAGGTACCCAGACCAAACGGATCTCGCGCACTGTTCTCGGAACAAAAAACCTAAGTGAACGAGTCAAGAAAGATTTTTCCGAATTTTGGAGAGAGACAATAACTGAAAGGCAGTCTGTGAGAATAAGAACCCGTGCGACATGTCTGGGAATTTTGAGAAGAGCCAAACCAATGGCCAAAAACTCTGCGAAGAATATAGGAGTATAATCAGGGATACGAACGGAGTAGCTCCAATCTAGATCCTGCGAATATATGCCAATCGCCGCCTTCTCACAGCTGCCGGAGGCATCAGTGGAGAGAACAGTATGATGTGGAAAATTCTGTAGGTGTTCAGAAAGAAGACCATTTAGGGTATGTGCGGGCATATGCTTCGCATGGGACGGGAAAATAAAGTCGTAATAGAAGACGGGATCAGCCTGCGTGTCAGCAACTCGTTGCAAGGAGATCAGATCAACCTGAAGCGGAGCTAACAGATTCTGCGTGAACCTAACTTGCGGAAGCTGATAACGTGGCCAGTGATTAGTCAAAAAAGGTGTGGTTGGGATACAAAAATTGGAATACTAACGCCTGGGGCCGGGTCAAAAGACTTGAGGAAAGTACGCACTGTTAGAAGTTGGAAGCGGGAATAGAGGTTGGGGATACGCGCTTCCAGATAAAGGACAGCGTTGGAAGCTGATTTTGGGAGCCCGAGGCATAGCCGTAGGGCACGTCTTTCCAGTAAGGCTAATGGCTGCAGCTTGTAGTTCGCGCTACCAGAGAACAAGGGGCAACCAAATTCCAGAATCGGTCTCATATAAGCCTTATAGAGCAACAGTAGCGTGTCACGACGCATGCCAAACTTCTTATTGCCAACTCGGGTCAAACGGCCCAGTGCACGTTCCCCTTTAATAACATTATTCTTAATATGGTGTCGCCAGTCCAAATTTTGGTCATAAGTAACACCTAGGTATTTAACCGACTCCACCTGCGGAATTGGAGTGGAGCGGTAGGCTAGCGAGATGTACATAGGAGCGTCGGGTGGAAATACCAGCACGCCACATTTGCTGACATTAGGTGATAAATTGATTTGGTCCAACCAGACTTCAAGAGCATTCAGATATGCCTGCAAATACCCGTAGAGCACATGAATATCATTTGCTGATGCGAAAAAAGCTATATCATCTGCGTATACATAAACTGTAATGTTAGGATGAATGGGGATGTCCCGAACTAATATGTTGAAAAGCAGCGGAGAAAGAACAGAGCCTTGCGGCACACCTCTTGATTGACCATAGGTAGTAGAACAAAAAGATCCGTCTGTACAGAAGAAAAATCTATCTTTTAGAAATTCACAAATCCAGGCGTAGAGGTAATGCGGTGGTTGTAGTTGAGCAAGCTTGTTAATGAGGACTGTGTGCTCCACGCTGTCATAGGCCTTCGCAACGTCAAGCGTCATCAAGGCCGAAACTTCTCTCTGGCGCATTGAGAGTCGTATTCGGCTCTCGAGATCCACATGCGCGGACTATATGGAACAACCGCGACGAAAGCCAATCTGTGCGGGGCTGAGGCCGTTAATATGATGAACATGCTTTGTGAGGCGACTGTGTACTACTCTTTCTATTAGCTTTACTAAATTTGAGGTTAAAGCAATCGGCCGAATATTGTCTAATGGAAATCCATTATCTGCATTTTTTAAAAGTAAAATTATTTTCGCAATTTTCCAACTGTGAGGAATCCAAGAGGTTTCCAATGACGCATTTACAATATCTAGAAGGTGAGTTGGAAAGTCGTGCGCTAAAGTCTTTAACATGCCCACAGTAATCCCGTCAGATCCCGGAGCAGCAGAGTGCATCGAGGAAACAATTTGCAGGAGCTCCGACACGTCAACCTCAGGATAGTCCGAGCTGGGGGTGAGAGTGTGCAAAGGTTCTGCTTTCTGTACCTGGAAACGTAAGGCCAGCCCCTGCGCGATGCGTTCAAGGTTTTGCTTAGCCTCCTGCGGAGACATTACCATTGACCTTATGCGATTGGAGGCCGGAGAGCTGTTATTCTGCGCCATGAATCTATAGAGAGCCTTCTTATTCTGGGGTTTTGAGAGATACGTGTTTAAATTTTGATTATAATCCTCCTTTGCCTTTTTAACAGTTCTTTTGAAACATGCAGAGAAGAACTTATAATTTATCCAATTAGCTGGGCTCTGATTATAGGAAAGGCTTTTCCAGGCTGCTTTTCTACGACGATAATCTTTCTCACACTCCTCCGTCCACCAAGGAGACGGCTGTCTGGCAGGAGCAGTAGTGCACACCGAGAATACAGAACTCTCAGCAGCATCTTGCAGAAAGGTAATTGTCCGCTGAGCTCTTTGTGCTCGACCTGAGCTAACTATGGAGGGGAGTGAGGCAGATATCAATTTTTTGTACATAATGTGGTTTAGAAATTTCATGGTTGCACCACCTTTTCTGATAGGCGAGGATATAATAGAAAACGTTATTGGAAAGTGGTCACTAGATGTACCTGATTCTTCAGTTGACCATGCAGATACGCCAACCCCACGAGATGCTAATGTTAAATCTATGATTGAACGGGATCCTCCACGCATAAAGGTTACTGCTCCGGAATTACAGCAGCGCACTGCATTCATTGACATCCAGGACCACAGAAGCTGGCCGCAGGAGTCAGAGCGACTATCCCAGGCACCGTGGTGCAAATTAAAATCTCCTGCGATGACTGTGCTGTTTGCGCCGCTCAGTAAGGTGTCCAAACAGTCTGTCCTGTGAACACCGATTGGGAAGTAGACGTTAGCAATAGTGACTTTGGCGCACTGTGGAAGGGAGATTTCAACCGCCAACAACTCACAGTCAGGGCGCATAACTGTCTGCGAGATTGATGCCCGGTGACATATTTTCGTAGAGATCATAGTTATTAACCCACCACCCCTGCCATTAACGCGATCTACCCTGAAAACACGAAATTTTTTAAATGTGAATGATTTAAGTGGAGAGAGCCACGTTTCTTGTACAATCACAATATCTGGATTATGTTTATGAAGAAGTAATTCAAGATCCGGTAAAGAAGAAAGTACGGAGCGACAATTCCACTGCATAACTTTTAGACCCGCCATGATTACCGACTGGTTAAAGAGGCATCAACAGCCTCCTTCAGCACATCAGTTTGGGGAATTAATTTGGGGGGTCCTTTCTTTGCTTTGACTTGCGGAACAGCTGACTTCGAGGGTGAGGAAGAAGCTCGACGCTTCTGGGAAGTGGTGAACATTTCAACGTCCATGCTACAAGGATCAACGTGAGCGACACTGTCAGGAGCGCTGTTGGCAGGCGGTACTTGGGGCACGGTAGGAGGCGACATGGAATGACTCTTACTAGCAGCACTCGGGAGTGATGCCGGCGTAGCCGCCGAAACATGTGATTCAGTAGGCAGATATTGGCCAGTAACAAGTTGAGATAGAGCCTCGGTGAAACTGCCCAGCATTCGCTCGACCACCACAGAAAGAGCCTGTTCTACTGAGGACACTATTGAAGTAGTCAAACTTGACGGTATATCAGCAACAGAGCTTCGCGCACGGCTGGCATATGTATTATCCCTCCGATCCAGAAGTGCATAAGCATCTGCTCTCGAACATCGTTTCGCTTGAATGATATCGAGCAGGCTTTGTTCGTCGGCTCGTTTCGAGCAGTTGACATCATCAGCTGAGTGGTTGCCCTTGCATAGGCAACACTGGGGCTGATCAGAGGCGCAGCTGTCATCTGAATGCCCTTCTCCACAAACCCGGCAGCGGGTCGCCGACTTACACGCTTTACCACTGTGACCGAAACGCCAACAGTTGTTGCACTGAAGAGGACGGGGCTGCAGAGGGTCCACACGATACACTATCGGCCAAACCTTGAGTTCAGAAGGACAGGAGGAACCAGCAAACGTAGTGATAACTGACTCTGTCGCAACACGCACACCATTGAATTCTCTACTGCACCGGTAGACAGAAAGAACCCCCACACCTGCATCCTGAAACTCCTTCAGTATATCCTGCGGGGAAGATGCTGGGTCCACGCCACGAACAATACCTTTGGAACATGCGAGCTGTTCCGGGATGAAGGCTTTAACCGCTAAGGACTGAAATATTTTGCACTGGAGCAGGTCTGTGACACAATCAATGTCAGCGGACCTGCAAACAATGCCTCTCCGGCCGAACGGTCGCACCTCAGAGATCTGGAGGTAGTGGGTAGTGAGAGATCTTAGCTCCTGCGGAAGGACCTTGGGGCTTTTCATCTTGATCGTTCCCTCACCGATCGGCACGAGAGCCACAGGGATGATGTCAATTCCATTTTTACGAAAATTTTCTAGCGGCAAGCTTTGGGTGGGCAAGCTGGCAAACCAGGTTGCCGTCCCTCCACCCGGGGAGGTCAGCGACATACCTGAGCCAAACGCAGCCTCAAATGCACATTAACCTGGCCTACAGACCTAACCTGAGACCTGGCCAAATCCCCCACACAGAACGGCCTCACCAGAGATGACCACGTAGGCACCACCAGGACACCACAGTTGAGCTCGAAGCCAAGCACCAGCCGGTCGCCGAGGCCGGCCGAACCTCTTCATCGTCGTCGATGGTGGCGCACTCTCGACTTCTTCACCGAAACCAAGGTGCATAGGGGAATGTTAATTTTTTTTTAATGTGTTATGCTTATCAGAGGGATAATAATACTTAGATTATTAAATCGCTTAAAAAATTACTTATAAAGCAGCAGAAAAAACAACCATGCCGCCGGTGGGACGCGAACCCACGACCTCCGAATATCGCGTCCGGTGCTCTTACTAACTGAGCTACGGCGACGGCTGTCCAATCTGCTGCTCTCGTGGGTATTTATGTTTACTGGGTGTAAGCGAGCCTTGAGAGTGTTCACCAGCGCCACCCTCGACCATAGCGGCGGACGTAGCACGTCCTATAATACCGCGAGCGTGACGTAGAACGTCATCTAACGGCGAGGGCGGAAACTGTGCGAGAGCCCTCTTATGCTACCTATGGCATCAAGACTGCCAGAACCGAGACCCTCGTTAAGCTATTAGCAGACAAGTTAAAGGAAATGAGGGGCCCGTTTGACAAATTTATGAAGGGAGCCAACAGTCACCGAAACCAAGGTGCATAGGGGGACGTTAATTTTTTTTTAATGTGTTATGCTTATCAGTGGGATAATATTACTTATATTAATAAATCGGTTAAAGAAAATTACTTATAAAGCAGCAGAAAAATGGTCGAGGGTGGTGCTGGTGAACACTCTCAAGGCTCGCTTACACCCAGCAAACAAAAATACCCACTACGAGCAGCAGATTGGACAGCCGTCGCCGTAAATCAGTTGGTAAGAGCACCGGACGCGATATTCGGAGGTCGTGGGTTCGGGTCCCACCGGCGGCATGGTTGTTTTTTCTGCTGTTTTATAAGTAGTTTTCTTTAAGCGTTTTATTAATCTAAGTATTATTATCCCACTGATAAGCATAACACATTAAAAAAAATTAACGTTCCCCTATGCACCTTGGTTTCGGTGACTGTTGGCTCCCTTCATAAATTTGTCAAACGGGCCCCTCATTTCCTTTAACTTGTCTGCTAATAGCTTACCGAAGGTCTCGGTTCTAGCAGTCTTGATGCCATAGGTAGCATAAGAGGGCTCTCGCACAGTTTCCGCCCTAGCCGTTACATGACGTTCTACGTCATGCTGGCGGTATTATAGGACGTGCTACGTCTGCCGCTATGGTCCAGGGTGGCACTGGTGAACACTCTCAAGGCTCGCTTACACCCAGTAAACATAAATACCCACGAGAGCAGCAGATTGGACAGCCTTCGCCGTAGCTCAGTTGGTAAGAGCACCGGACGCGATATTCGGAGGTAGTGGGTTCGGATCCCACCGGCGGCATGGTTATTTTTCTGCTGCTTTATAAGTAATTTTCTTTAAGCGATTTATTAATCTAAGTATTATTATCCCACTGATAAGCATAACACATTAAAGAAAAAATTAACGTTCCCCTATGCACCTTGGTTTCGGTGACTGTTGCCTCCCTTCATAAATTTGTCAAACGGGCCCCTCATTTCCTTTAACTTGTCTATATATATATATATATATATATATATATATATATATATATATATATATATATATATATATATATATATAAGAGGTGCTTGACTGCTTAAGATAATATACATCGAAGTATGCGCTTCATTTAAGGAAACATTTTTATTTTAGTCGACGTTCAATCGGAGGACCGATCTTTTTCAAGAGAAATTCCTCCGATCGAAACGTCGAGTAAAATAAGAATGTTTCCTTAAATGAAGCGTATACTTCAATATATATATATATCTATCTATCTATCTATATATATATATATATATATATATATATATATATATATATATATATATAGTCTGAGGTGGCAGCGCAATTAATCGTGAGAGACTGCTGGGGAAAAGCGCCCTGGGTCACAAGCCAACACAAGCAACCCAGCTTCCATCGATGGCACCACCTGCCATAGAAGGGCAGTGCCGCATCGGTCGACCACTGAACCACTGCGCCGCTGACGTATGATTGTAAAAGAGAGAATGACCATCGCGCATACAAATGGACATTAACCCATTATGCTATCGTATCTACGGACATCTGTGAACACTGGGTATGAGCACCGGAACCGCACTGAAAACCAAAATTCTAGCGCACATAATTTGCGTTTGGCCTAACTGCGCAGATAGACCATCTTTTTTTAAATTTGAAATTTTATTCACAGGTGGTTACAAAAAAAAAACACTATGCTGAAGAAGGTTCAAGAATGAAGGACTATATCGGGCAAATCTGCTACTTGGAGATTATCACTCACTTCTGCAAAAAGCAACTTCTGCACGCATTCATTGGCTGGAATAGTGCCAGGACACAGTTGCCCTGTTAATGTTTAACGTGCACTGACATCGCACAGCACACGGCGAATGCCTGAGGCGACCTAATGCAAGCCTAAAGTTTCTCCAAGAAGCGGACAAGTTACATATTAGCGGGTGAAGTTGAGATGTCGCAAATTTAGTGTTGCCCACAGAAATCACATGATATAGGGTGCGAAAACGACAGAATTTTTATTGCACTTGCAAGTCATGATCTTAATGTTCCACTTGATTGATAGATGTGGAGATGTGCATATCGTTCGTCGTATATTTTACAACTCAGCCCAATAAGCGGCGGCTCTGAAAATATTTATTTGCCAATTTTGGATGCCAGAAGAAGGAGCGTTTAGTTTTGTCGCGTTTGGGTGTGGAACACTGTAGAAATTGGTGCCTATTCGATGCCTAACTCCACACGCATTTGCAGGTCTTCTTGTCACTCAGATGCAGCACAAGGTGTCAGTCCATGATATCAGTCTTATAGGAGGTTTTCTGGCTTCTACCGGCCTTGTGGCTTCTGCATTCGCCCCCAGCATTGCGTGGATGACATTCACATTTGGCGTGATATACGGTAAGTTCAGGAGTACTGTAGGCTGAATCATTCAGCTGTTTTCCTAAACAAAGTGCAATGTAGTGCACAGCTAGAACAGGTAGATGATGGGTGGGGTGAAAAATACTTGAGAGCTCGTTTAGGTACCTTCTGCATGTGGTACTTGGTTTCTTCTTTAGAATTTTTAACGATTGCTTATTCTATTCGGTTCTAACTTTCCTTGTGCCGTTTTAAAGTTCTTAGCTTCATTAATCTTCTTATTTAGTTGTGGCTTTCTAGATTAATATTTTTATCACTTTTATTTTAAGGTGCACTATTTTCTTAATGAAGGTTATGGTTGGCCCTTTGTTACAGGCTGTACCGTGATGTTTCTCGTTTATCTCACGTTATTGTTGTTCATTATTTATGAGACTCTGAGACTGCTACAGTGGACTGGTACAAACAGCTGCGTTGGTCACCTAGTTTATGGAGATCATTGACAGAATTTTATAGCTTAGCATTAATAGTGGGCATCCCCAGATTTAGCCGTTGTGTCTTTGTATATTTGGTTGCTTATCTGTTGCCTGTTTTGTAGCAGGCTGCTCATCTGGTTATCGTGGCAGAGGTCTGAGTGCAATGAATCGTTAGAGGTTGCTCTGGAACCTCAGACTCAACCACACCCCAGAAACCGAAGTCCTACCAACAGCAGGGAGTTGGCGCGTCGCTTAACAGCAGCACCACTGCACGAGGAGCGGGATGAGAAATACCACACATCTACACTCTACAGATCTGAACCAGTACTGCTACAGATGTGAACTAGAAAATCATTAATTTCGCATATATGGACATTAACGCACTATTGCTGTCCGAACAACTGGCTTACGTGAACACTGGATTTGATCACCGGAACCGAAGTTTGCAATGTGCATTTGGCCTGGATATGCAAATCGACCATCATTTTTGTTTCGTACAATAAGCTGTTTCCGCCGAAGCAAATTTCAGTTACCTATAAAATAATCACGCTCTGATGATGACGTGATAATTATTGGTATCCGTTTTTCATCATTATGAAAAGAAAGGCTTGAAGGATTATAGTTCCCGATTTCATATTCCATCCTAAACTGATGAAATAAAAGGAATGTTTAAATATTGCGGTTCCATCTTCTTATTCTTCAAGGCCTGATATGTCTACGCCTCGACATATTCAGGGTTAATGCGAGATAACGACTTAAGAGCGTCATTCTCAGGGCCTTTGCTTACGAAAAAAAATTGATGCATTGCTAGCCTAAAAGGAGCATTTTCGAGCCTCCACAAAAACGGGACCATTCGTTTTCATAGTCTTTATATTGTCCTGCTCATAAAGTACAACGCTCCAGTTCAGAGATCTTGTTAAATAAAAGCAGGTTCGATAATGAAGTTATAGTGACGAGAGCGAAAACTGGACCATGCCATACTAGTGAAAAGCTCGCTATCCGCACTATTGAACCTTCAAGGAAAATATACTATAGGCTCGCATTTAACTGTTATCACTGGAAAGATCTCGAACTGCTGTTTAATAAAGGTAATGTGTAGGCGCACCAATTAGTTTGATATACGGGGAAGAATTTACATTGCATATCAATACGCGTAAGTGCAGAAGTAGACAAAGATATGCGTAATATTTCACTTAGTAGGCGTGCGGTGTCATCTAACAATCCCGAAAAACGAAAACAATTTTCTCGCTGAACCGATGTATTTAAAGATTAGTTTATTCTGCAAACGATAAGAGAGTTAAATACTCTCACCCCCCGTAGAGCAGAATGCCCGCCAGTCCGTCATGCTGCATCATGCTCAAAGCATTTAAGCTGGTTGCTCTTTCCTTTATGGCATTATACGCAAATCTCTTCGGGCTTCTTTTGCTTGCGCGTTATTACTCGACATAGATCTTTTTCGCTGCTCAAGCAACCGAACATGCCTGGTGTCCCTTTTCTAGGGGAAAAAAGAACTGTATGCGGCAATACCCTCATACAGGCTTCGTCATACAAATGTGTAAGAATCTGTACAATATTGTGATCATATTTGTGGCAAATGTAGAACTTCGTAAGAACGTTGGGATTAGCTTGACATTTGTATGACAAATTTGGGTGGGGTTATTGCATCATACAGGTCTTTACACTAGGGTTGGCATATGGGCATGAATACGACACCTTGTTCCGCGCATTGTAATCGATGTCGCGTTTTCATTTTCGTTCGAAATACTGCTGCTGTCATTCTTCCCTCTTTATCACTTTCATTGTTTTTATTTTCCTTGCATATTGCTCGAACATTGGATACGTTTTGTATTGCCTGCTAAATTTGCAATATTTTGCTAACCCTTTTTTAGATAATTTTTTTTCTTGCAATGCTTTTTTGTTATTCCGTTTCTAATCTCTTGTAATCTTTTTCACTTGGTTTGCATTTCGTTCATGTCATTCTCAGACTGTCCAGCCCCGCCCAAGGCCTTATACTAAGGTGCGCAGTGTCTTATAAATAAGCACTTTTTGCGCTTTCCGATACGACACCTTGCACATAAGACGAGTTAGCAGCGCTGTAGCAGTGCAGTTAAGTTTTGATTAAGGTCTCTCTAACTAAGAAGGTGGCACCGTTCCTCTGCCTTGTCGGATTTGTCTTACCTTTCCTTTACTTTCATGGTCAAGAAAGCTTCTTAAAAGACTGAAAACTTCTGAGTGCACATAAAGAAACGCGGGCCTTAACTATTGCTTTAGGCGGGAATCTGAAACTCAACCGTTTTTTTTTCTCACTCAGTAGTTACCGTTTTCAGCATTGCAATCGCGATCTACTACTACGTGACGATGAATACATGCGGATGATTTAATTAACACCACCACCTACAGTGCGTCGCATAAGCCGTTGTAAGCATGGTGGGAGAAACGTGCCCCTACTGGGTGGCGTGTGACCGGACGAGAAAACCGCCACTATACGTGCTACAACGAGCTCAAGGGCCTACGCTGTGCGCACATTCTGTCCGCTTCCCTACGGAGCAGCAGCACGCGCAGGGAAAATTTGCTCCCTCAGTCATGAGTCCGTGGCCTCAATGTTGAGAGGTGCCTGTTTTCCGTATTAAGACGCCCAACTCTATAAAAATAGCTGCCACGTCGCTCAATTTCTAAACAGCATCAATTCCGAGTTCTGAGACACGTCGCCCATTCGAGAAGACAATGCGCGTCGCTCGTCGCCTTGAAGCGCGCAAGGAAGGTGCGTCCGATGATTTGCTGCTTTTTTTGGAAATTTGAACAGCGGTTTCACATTCATGCGCGCCTTGCACAAACTGGAAGCACTGCAGGCGCGTTGCACGCTCTCTCGCCTCATTTTATACATATCACCAGGCTCTGGAGTGCTTCTCATAAATGTAAATTTTTTAGGCGTGCTCGGCCCAAGCTTCCAAAGTTACATTGTAATGCAACTCTGGGTTTAGAGATGGCTGCTGGAATTATCTGCCGGGTAGAAGCTGGTCCGGCCCAAGTTTCAATGGTAGCGTGCAATATAAGTGAATATATAATATATAAGGAAGTGTGCCTCTAACCGGAAAGACTGGTTTCAGAGAGAAGAACGCGAAATACGGATCGAAATCAGGCGCCTTTTGCATGTGCTTCCATAGAAACCTTAAATGTGTGAGCAAAACTAGCGGTGCCAGTACTGCCTTTCGTGCCCGCGTAGTGGGTATGATGACATTAAACACCCTCGCCGCGGGTGGTCGTTGGACCAGATTTCTTCCACCGTAATCCCGGGTCATTTGCTAGCTTGCCTTCTACTAAAATATAACGGGTGTCACCGCGACGGTGATCTGCAGAGACCGCTCCTCAGTGCGACTGCGTAGTGCGACTATGGCTGCGGTCTGGCGTCGTCCTGCGCATGAGCGAGTGTTTAGAATATTTTCTGGAAGAACAAAAGTTAATACCAGCGTTTGTAAAATCACTCTTACGGGAGAGCACACAAATTAGTAAATGCAAAACAGAGGAGCATTGCGGGAACACAAGAAAATGGGGGCAACTCTTTCTAGGGGAATATTAGTCGCGATGAGACAGTGTGAAGGCGGCTCTAGCCGGTGTCTGAAGGAAATGATGTCGTCAAGCTCGTGTTCCTCGTGCTCATTGCCTAAGGCCGTTGTCACCGACCCAGCGGAACGAGCAGAATGCACACAATGGTAAAGGTTAAGAGCGAAAAAAGAAATTGTTTGGCTTATATTTTTTATAACGGTCTACCAAGAGGGTTTCGGCACTTACGCGTAGAGATGTCGCATCCTAATTTGTAGAATCGTATGCATCAAAAGAATTCATTTTTATCAGCACTTGGTCTGGAGTTTCATCCCAACTGTAATATGCAATTGTGAAGAATTCTTTTACAATATTTTAGGAAAGAAAATGATTTTTAAGGTAACGCACAAAGAAAACAATTAAGACGACCTTCAGAACACAACCCCGCTATATATTTTTCACTGTGAGACGGCACAAAAGCACTGCATAAACGTGGTTGCTATGAGCTATCAAATCCGATAGACACCAACCAGCTGCTCACTTGCAACAGGAGTGATAACTTTCAATCATTACAGTTTACTCTATCTTTTTACTATCTGTCAAACTACACAGAGCACTCATCAGGGACTGTATTGTGAGTTTCGTCCTTTTACAAACCGTAATTTTCGGCCACATCCGACTGATAAAAACGCTGTAAAAGGATGTAGCGGCTTGGATGTAGCTCTGACTATCGAGGAAACCACACCGCACGGTTTCGTCGACACCGTACACACTGTAGTCAACCATAGCAGATGCTCAAGGACCCGAATGAGATAAACAACCAACTTGACGGCACGCTTTGAACCGGAGTCTCCCTGCTCACAGTGAACTCTTCGCAAGTTACTCCGTTTTTCGGCACCTAAACTGAGTATATACCGTACCGTCTTATCTTACGCATTACAAATTGGATAAAAGATAAATTTGGTCTGTTTTTTTTCTTTCGCTGCACGGATAGGTAGCTCCTCAGCCCGAGGAGCACCGCTTTGTTCCAAAAATGTTTCACTTTATGAAATCCAGACGGCATCAGTTACGCTGGAGTTACCATTGCGTGTGGTTTTCGTATGTCGAACCAAATTATATAAGCGTAATGCTAGTGTTTGCTTCTTGCAAGCGTGCATTCGCTGCTCTGGCAGAGCGTATCCCGCATCTCGATCATGTGCAATGCGTTGCAACATGAAACCGCTCTTGATGGGATGGTAAGTTTCCTGGGTCTAGTAACTGCACCGACGTGTTTGACATGCCTGAGGAGGTTTTCGGCATTCATTACGGTTCTCGATAGCCGCAGTGCTGCGGCTCTGCGTTGAGCTCGCGAGATAGCTCGCAAAGTTCTTAGGCGTCAGTGTGAATTCGCAAACTTAGTGCCAGGCCGAAGCTCTCAAAAGTACGTCTGCGGAAACGCAAAAAGTGTATATGAAGACAAACAGAGCAAGAAGACTTTTTAGCTCATCCCTTTGATGTCTTTTTACTCTAGATGAGTGACAAATCCAATAGCTGCACCTCGTGGTTGTCGCAGTGACTGTATAAAAGGAAAGTAAAACGTAAATTGCCATCTGCACAACGGCCTGATCAGAGCAAGAACTTACATTTAGCGTCGACACAGTTACCAAGTCTTCATGACGTCTTGCTGGTTCAGCACGGCAGCAAGTCAGGGCGCGCCAAACATTTCCTTCTCTGCTGCTTTTTCCCCTCAAGATCAATGTAAAATGCTGTGTTGTGCAAACAAGCCAGCAGAATTTTACGTTCCATCAGCGACCGGCGGGTTCAGTGGCCGTCATCTGTGACAGCGTTGTCGTATGTGGTTGCGTTAACTGATCTTTGTTCTTAAGTAGACCTGCCGCCATTATGGTTCAGAAAATTCCATGAAAAATTTTTATTTACTTTATTTCACTGGGTAAAAGAAGCAGCTTTTGATTAGCTGTTTACTGTGACATCTGAAGCACAACTAAAATATCGCTTTTATTTTGCCGTGTTCTCCATATAAGCAAAGAAAAACACTGTTGCTGAGCATTTCGTTGCAGAAACTGAAAGGCAGTAACATTCTTCCGCCGCTCACTGGCGCAGCAGAAATGGCATGCGCTTCCCGCATTTCAACCAATCGGGTGTGACTTCAAATCATGTTTTCGAAAATGACTGAAAGTCAGATTACGGGCCTGTGTGGTGAAAATTGTTGCCGAAAAATATCTGCAGGAGACAGCTCCGTAACGTAGAACAAGAGGCTCAGACTTTTGTCCTCGCATGAAATAAACTGGCTAAAGCCACGCTTTGTGAGTGGGGCATTTTGCAAAGAGCGACTCGAACTTCGGCGTCCCTTCCAATCCAGCTTTCAGAAACCATCATAGGCTATCGCGGTAGCGTGTTCATTCGAAAAAGCCACGGTAAATTTGGTTACAAATAGATTATTACAAGTAAGACCCAGCTGGCTCGAGCCATACATAAACACTAACCACATACGGCTGATATTTTTCGTCCCACATATTGCAGGTACCGGTTTAGGTGTTTCCTTGCTGGGCCTATGCTTGTACCTGCTGCTCTACTTCGACGACTACCGTGGGACTGCCACTGCTATCATGTGGACTTTCAGAGCTACGTCAGGGATGGCCGCCACGAGGCTGCTCTGGACACTCACAGCGATTTACGGAATGCAAGGATCTCTCCTCATAACTGGTGGCCTTGTATCGCACGTTGTTCCCCTCATCTTGCTAATAAGGCACCCTCGACCTTGCAGGCTGCCCTTATCAAGCCTGGCAGCATGTGTGACAAAACTTTGCAAAGATTCAAACAAACAAGTTGTTGACATTTATGCCAGAGAGGAGAAGACAAATCATTCACTCCGAAATCAGCAGCCCCGACAATTCTGTGTGTCCGAGGAAAAACCGGCCAACATTGGGCAGCTTGCTCTAGAGAGCTTTCAATCTCTACCCTTCTACGTGTTAGTGTTTTATTCAGTGATCTCCGAGTACGTGTTTGTGACATTCTCGATAACCATCGTTGCCTATACTGTGGACAAAGGATGGACGCTTGATCACGGTAATCAGATTGTGATCTACAATGCGGTAGGTCTCCTCGTTGGACGCCTGGTGGTGCCTTTTGCTTCGGACAAGATCCGCCACAGCCGCTGCCCTCTGGCTATCGCCACCTTCTTGACCGCCGCCGGCTGTTTTCTCCTTTTGCCCCTCGTGACGAACTTCGGTGAGCTCGTGGCCCTAACGACTATATTAGGGCTAGCCCAAGGGTACATACTGTGCATTAAGACTGTTCTGATCGGGGACTACATGCCGGTGATTAAGGTTAGCTTCTGCTGTGGAGTCGGTGGCCTGACAACTATTCCAGTGTGGCTTTGCGGACCAGCAATCATTGGTGAGTCCGCTATGGTTTTTTATTATTTTTCAGTACTGTGCCAAAAAGAACAAGCTTGCGGCTCAGCGAGTTGAAACTTTTGCTTCTTCTGTTGTCTTTTCCAGGCTTCTTCCGTGACACGAAGGGCTCCTATAATTTTCTCTATGTGGTCTTCTCCGTACTGTCTATACTCATGGCGACGATGCTAACGCTCCTAGCCTGCAGAGACAGAGCTCAACGAAGACGGTATTCAGTGACATGTCTTAACATGAACGAAGAAGACGAAAAGACTCCCATGGATACGCTCAATACGCAGAGCACAGAGAACGGCGTGAAGAGCTAGCACTGTGTGCTTTCAGACGAAATGACTTCTTTGTCACCGTTTATGATAACCGTGAAATAATTTTCTAGGTTTTATCACCGCTTATTCACCGGATCATGCTCAGGGTGAAAAAAAAAGTAAGTTACAGACAGCGTTGAAAAATATTCTCTCGTTACTTCAGTGCAGAATTTTCAATGAACTTATCACGGTAATATTTCCAGTTTTTAGTAGGATGATGGTTTGGCTTATGGGGGTTTAACGTCCCAAAGCTACTCCGGCTATGAGGGACGCCGTAGTGAAGGGCTCCAAAAGTTTCGATTACATGGGGTTCTTTAACATGCAGAGATATCAGACAGTACACGGGCCTCGAGAATTTCGCCTCCAGCGAAATTCGACCGCCGCTGCAGGGATCGAGCCCGCGTCCTTCTGGTCAGTTGCCGAGCGCCATAACCACTGAGCCACTGCGGCGGCCTTTCCTAGGATGAAGTTCGCAACAGAATGTAAGGAAACAAATATACGCGAATTATATGTCACTACAGCCATACATATCGGAAAACTAAATTTCCGCGAAGTATTTAAACAAGATTGTCCCTAATTTTAACTTTTCTTTGATAAACATGCTAATTCCTTTCTAGTTTCTCAGTCGTTCAATTTACAGTGTTAGTTTTTTTAACGCGCAGGATGCGACTCCACATAAGTGGTGGCACTTGTCGATTATATATATTCTGCAATCTTTCGCACCTACTAGTGGTATTATGCGCTGGAAAATGCGGATGCGCCAGGCGTTCAGTCGTTCAAATACAATCGGGAGAATACCGTTCTCCAGGGAGTGAAGGCAAGTTAGCGTAACGATGGGACACTGACGCCAGCTTCTAGAGCCTTATGGCGTTCACACGACAAAGATCTCTCGCATAAGTGTTCTGTTAGTCCTACATTGCTCTAACCACACCCAGCGTATGTAAGCTTGCCTCGCACAAGCTGCAGCCAATAGGAGGAAGCTCTGGTAAGTTCGGTGGAGCGTGGCGCGAGTTTTAACCAATGAGGGGAGGCTGCCCGGACATCTAGGCCCGTAACCTTTTAGCGTCATTGCAACCTACTTTCCATGGCAGGTGGCAGTTTAATTTATGACTGATCTCGAGAGGCTGATCAGAAAGAGCAAAATCGGTTGCAAAATTCTTGCCGGTAGCTGTGTTACGACCAGCCACCTGGCAGTGCAGTGGCGCACCGCTTAGCAGCTGCGCCACTGAACTGATAGTGGTATGGGGACTCGCCGCCATCTTTAAATGTTAAGTAAAGAATGACCAGTTCTGCAAATATGGGCATTAATCACCAAAGCTATCTCGTCATACCTTAAAGGTGCGTGATTAAAGAATTGAAGCTGGGCTAGTTGGTGCTTTTGATCCAGAGACTGCGACATATTACTAGCGTTAAAATACACACGAAGGATAGAGAGCGTCTGTCCAGTGTGTTTCTGCTCTCAGTCCTTTGTGCGTATTCTAACGCAAGTAATATGTCGCAGTCCGTGGACCTTAAAGACGGAGCTTAAGTTTACCCTCGGATTGAAGTATCAACACTTGCTTTAGCACGTCTACTAGGTTAAATACATTAAACCACTCTTTTTTTCTTCCACTCCCGGCTGCTGATAATATCGTACCAAACAACGGAAACTAGGATCATCCTTGCAGCAATTACAGTGTCAGCCGATAACGTCGTCGAGTCAGTGAAAGCATAAAAGAATACCGGTATGGATTTAAGATGTGCTCGGCCCAGTTTTTAAAAAGTTAAATTCATTTCGGCGACCTCATGGTCTCTTGTAGTGAGTATGCCAGAAAGGCAGACTATGTTTGGCGCAGTGTCGTGCAATAAACAGCAGTTGAGAGACTCGATTTATCTCCTCAATTAGTACTGTTACTCTTTCAAGAAAGAAGTGAGGTGGGAATATCGATGCCATCACTTGTCACGTACGCGTACAGCCTCTCTCCTCATGCAGTGATGATGTCCGTTAAACAGGCATCAGTCGATCAATCGAACCATTTTATTTTTTCAGAAGGAAAGCTGCATGGTCTCCTGAGCTAAAAAGGTACTCAAGGAGGTTTACTGAGGCCCAAGCGACGACTACATTGCAGTAGCAGTCAAAAAGAAGGCACAGCTCTAAAAAATAGATGCACCAGCAATAATAATAAAATAATGAGTTGAGAAACAAATCAAACAATCAAATAAATGTTGGTCATTACGCAAAAAATAATTTTGCCCGAAATCTGGTAATTACGTCATAAAACAATAAACTCGCCAAAGACAACAAGATGCTTTTTTAGCTCCAAAAACAAAGACATGATTAACATTGAATATTACAGTAGAAGATCACTGAATAAAAAATCTAGTACTTACATCGTAAAGTGTGGGCACAAACAAGGCAATATAACGCTTTCTACAGTTCCAACAACAAAGAGCTGAACTCTGTTCAATGCAAGCCTGCTATGCGTGTGAATGTGCTGGGTAGTAGAGAAAGATGGTTAGCCAAAGACTGGCGTATGTAAAATGTGTGGAAATGAGGAATTTTCTATATATCCAGATTTTTAGTAGGTATATTAGCGCTTCGGCGCTGTAAACAAGCCAGTCAGGCTATGTGGTTAGTAACTGTAGCAGTGGAACAATAAAATAATTTAGGAAGCCGCATTCATAAATGTGTTTTACACGAACTGTATCAAAAACCTAAGAGCATTTATTTTAGTGCCTATATATGTTCAACTTTCCCAATAATGCGAAATATTCGATTTTGAATCGTGAGAAATCTGTTTAAATTTCCTTTTGTGACTGCACACCAAATAAAGGTACAATAAAACAAATAAGAGGTAAACAATGCTTGGTGCTCTGAACTTCTGTCTTCCGGGGAATTATGCTTTGGTAGCGTGACAAACCTGCCGTAATCGAAGATAGTTCCTTTTAATGTTCATTAATATGAGTGTCCCAGCTTGAATTTGTCGAAAATATACACCAAGGTATTTATTGTAGTGAAGGATTTCTATTTACTGGTAATTAAGCTGAAATGAGTGGTTAGCTGGAACTTCCTAATTTCTAGCTCAAAAATTAATTTCTTTTTGTTTTGGCGCATTAACTTCAATTCGATTTACTTTTGACAATCTTGCCAAGTTTTACAGAACCTCGTTGCTTTTAAGCACTGAATCATTAATGTTCAAACAAGAAATTTACAAAGTTCTCTCATCAGCACAATAATAAATTGTATTGTACTATCTACACTTTCAATATAATTGAAAGTCTGCCCTGCGGGACACCGTATTTAACTGTGAGAAGCAATGAGTTATGTTTATTTAGGTGTACAAACTATGATCTATTTTTAAGGTAAGAATTAATTCAGCCTTATCACCACCCTGGAATTCCATAGAAATGGAGTTTTTTTATTAGAATTTTGTGGTCAAGGCAGTCAAATGCTTTACTGAAGTTCAGGAAAAAAGTTACTGTTAACATACTTTCTTCTATATTTTGCAGAATACTTTCCTTTAATGCTAATAGAGCTGTTCCACAAACCCAAATTGGACTGCAAAAAATTGGTCACTCAGAGAAACAGTTTTCCAGTGCTTTGCTGAAAACTGGGTGGACGGATAGTTGATAGCCTTTATTAATTTTGCAGCTATACATCGCACGTCCCTGGACAGCACCACGATGAAAACCGCTACACTGTTCATTAGTTTGTGTCCTATATGAAAAAACAAACACAATATAGCTGCACTGCCAGAGTCAGAAGTGTAGCCTCGCGCCATCTTCTTCGTTTTTGAGTAGGGCATATACTAGCCAGACATCATGCGACCATTTGCACCCATTTCGTGACGCAAGCCTGCGTTCTCACTACATTTCTCTGGGATATAATATGTTTACTCGTTGCAAGAGCAAAATTTTCATTGGCAGTATATCGCTGGTAGTGTTTAGGTGGTGCGTGCGATGTGTGGCAAAAGCTATCGTCAACTTGTGGGTCCGCTACGTTGAATTTCTCTGATTGCCCGCAGGTGCTTTCGTCACATGCTGCCATGAAAATGTGTGCAGGCCGAATAAAGCGGAAAATGATTGTTTGACCCTGACAGAATACTTCTCTTGATTAATTTTATCAAAGATGGTACCAGAACAAATGTATCGACAGGTACTCTCGTTTGTCAGGTGCCGCGCTAACATTGCTCTTTCTTAAAGTACCATCTGGGCAGCATTCTTTTGCACCCTGATGGTTTCTTTCTTTTGCAGGCCAGCAATTATGGTCGGCTGCGGCAAGAGTGTGAGTGGCAACTTTCTGGTTGTGTTCTTCGCCTTCTTGGCACAATTCGTGGGCCAACGGTTACACATCGCCAGACAAAAAAAATGCTCTTGTTAGCAGCACCAGTTGCCAGAAAAGCTGGCGATTCCCCCCAGAACACGTTAGTCTAATTTGGTCTGTCACTTCACGAAGCTGAAGACACATCAAGAAAGCTTGTGAATATCTGGTTCGTATTATAGTGGGCTTCCATCGATCAACTACGGGTTTTAAACCTCTGGTAACGAGAATTTTATAATACAGAATATTTGTGGATAAATTTAAAAACTGAGAATAAGAAGCGAGAGAGCAAAAAAACACGGCCACCGATGAGACGTCCAATCGGATTCACTGCACTTAAACGCTTCCAACGCCCTGATTCGAGGACCTTGCGAGTTTAAAATCTTCGCTACGACATTGAGTAATTTGACAAAAAATGCAGGCTGGTATTGCTCAAACACGGGAGTGCCTCAAATGAGATTCGTAGGGCACGCTACAAATTATCTGTAATCGAATAGGAAAAAAAAATCTTAATTGGTATACAGTTCTTAGAGCGTAAGCTCTGTTTCCCGCTTTTCAGGTATCAGTGTAACCCTGTGGTTCCCATGGTAACCGAGGTGTTTACATAATCGAATAAAACAGGAACAGGCGGCAGCGTGATGCCCAAGAACTACAAGCACAAACTAAGTCGATACGGTATAATATAATATTTTCTGGTACGCGTCTTATTCAGGCAGATTAGTCGCGACATTCGTGTAAAATTTGGGAGCCAACCGTTTGCTGCAGAATGCTCCGGAAGATGTCATACCATTCAGCGCCTCGTGCATCATAAAATTACTCATTAAATTAGAACATGCCTCGAGGTATGGATTCGAACCAGCGACCTATGTACACCCAATTTTACGTCTTAGCGAAAATTTACATGAATATTGCGGCTCAACTGTTTGTCGCGAAGTATTCGGGGTAGTGGCATACGATTTCGCGTTTCGTGCAGCATAAACTTATTAAGTTAGAGTCTATGTTGCTGCAGCGATTCGAACCGGCGAGCTAAGTTAGGAGCTTTAACGCTCGATATTCGATCGATGCCTCAGCTACGGCTCATTTTCTTTTCTGTAGAACCCGCGATTTCAATATTTAAAGAAAAAATAGCATCGTTTATGCCCAGTAGAAAAACGAACTGTTCTATTACTGTGTCTTCTCCTGCAAAAAAATGGCCTGAAAGACCACAAACTACGCATTTTTTTCAGTAACACAATTTTCACCTCAATTTTAGCTCAAAAATTGTCGTCAGGCGTTTACTGTCCATATTACGCAACATAAATAGCAGCAATGAAGGGATGCGTATATATGGCTTGAGCATGCCTCCTCAGCCAGTCAGGGCGTTAACTTTCAGCCACCTCTCCAAATTCGCTCCCACAGCACAGGTGTCTCGCTGCATCCACTGGTGCTACGGAGTCACACACGCTCGTCCCCAATCTGCGTTCCTTGCACTAGACCATAAAATATCTATCCATTTGGTTCAGTAACGTCGTCGCGGACCCGACTTCAAATACTACTAGTGTACAATTTGGAGCATCTGCTTCGGCCTGTAAGTAAAAAAAATATTGTGTGACGATAAAAAGAACGAAAAATAAAATGTCCCTGCCCGTGCCACTAAGTAAGTACAGTGATCCTTAAGGAAATCTTGAAGCATACACCTAACCCGACGCGGTGGCTAAGTGGTTTTTGCAAAAAACTAGTTGTCCCAGGAAGCGGACGAGCATGTGATTGAATGCTGAAGCCAATCGTGAATGCCATGCTTGTGCTGCTTTCCAGCATGCGCATGCCGGCTGCACAGAATGCACTGCAGATGCTGGATTTGTTGAATCCCGTGCTTGCAGCTAATCAACAGCTGGCACAATGCATCCTCCAGCCTCATCCTTCCGAGAAAAAGTCGGATGCTTACGTTGCCATCAACATTATCAGTCGCAACGGGAAGCAGCCTTTCTTGACACTAAACCGTCTGCGCTGCCTTGCGATAGAGGGCCCTCGATCTTCTCTACTCAGGTCGCAGCAGTCGGCAGCCCTGAAGGGCTACAGCTGCGGCCGCCTGTGACTTAGAGTGCTTGTGTCATTGCCGGCCGTCCTTGGTAGGGACCGCATTTCTCTACTACTTCTTATTCTTTTAGCTCCCCCTCATCCCTCTGCTCCAGTGCAGGGTAGCCAACGGGAACAATTTACTGCTTAGCCGCCCTGCCTTTCCTGTACCACTGCTCTTTCTCTGTCTAGTTGTCCCATGGCCGAGGGTTTGATCCTGGCTTCTGCGGCAGTATTCCGCTGTGGCGGCTTCATAAGTTTACCGGGATGATCTGCGATGTCAACGCATTACGGCCTCTCTTGAAGCCTATATCTGGTCTCTGCTCCTTTAACACCACAGTTTATAATTCAAAACTTCCTAACGCCACCATTTCAGAATTCTCAAAGAAATGATTATCTTGTGGCGCTAAAAGCCTGATTTTCTTCAATAATGAGTTTATGAGGCTGCTGTACTGCGGCAGCTTCCAGGGGAGGAAGATACTTGTTGCGATCGCCTGCCTTTGTCAATATTTTCCGACAGTCTACAAGCTTTGCCAGCAAAGCAGCACAAATCACGTCTTTTGCCTTTCGTCAACCTCAATCACGTTTCTAGGTACAATTTTTTCTCCAACATAAATGCCAGTTAAAATCCCTGCTCCATGTAATTTGTCTGTTATCGAAGCTTGTTTCAGCATTTTATGTGGGACAGAAACATGGTAACGCTCCCTGCAGCCATTTTATGTTGAACTTATGCGGAACGCGTTGGTTTAGTGGAACAGCCGTGAGATGTGTTTCCTCGGTAGGGTTATGTGGAACTCAGTTTTAGCAAACCGGCTATTCGTCTGGTTAACCTCCCTGCCTTTCCTCTTCCTCCTCTTGTTTCAATTATTTGATCATGCGTTCCAAATGGAAATAGGTCACTTCTCCCGAGTGGAAAAGGAGGCGAGCCGAGTGAGGAGGAACTCTTCCTTCCGCGGCAGCGTACTTCAGCAGACGGCGCACCCAACTGGAGCCAAGGTCATCCGAGATAGAGAGCAATTAATTTTTTTTGAGAGGAAAGGAGGAGATGTCGGCCGACGGTAACATGACCCTGGCCTGCTACTCCACCCTCGCGAAAGGGTAATAGGAGCGAAGGGAAAGAGCTATTGAAGGTTGATGATGGCATAATACAATTAGTTTCATTGGGTGATGTGCACACACATACTGGCTACCATTCGCATCGCGGTAAGTAAACGCACGTGAAACTCGTATCTTCAACACACACCGATTCATGTCAATAACACACACTGGAGTAGGGGCTCCATGAAAACACAAGCGTGCACTCTCACGCGTGATGTCAGACCGTAAACCGTGTAAACTGTGTAAACCGTGTAGGCAGTGCACAGGCGGTCAAAGATGGGTATCCAGGCCCGATTCACATTAAAACTTGACCACTGCCTTCGTCACTCACCACTAATCAGCACGTTTCGCCCTGGCGCCTAGAAGAGTTTCTTCAGAGAAACGGCGACAGTCCAATCTTCTCACCGTCGTTTCCAGTGTTCTCTCATTAGTGTAGTTCGGGCACTCGCAAAAAAGCTGTCCAATACTCTCTGGACTGAGGCACTGTACAAAATTTGGATTGCTTTTCATTTTGATCTCGTTAGGGTAGTGTTTGGTGTAGGCAACGCCAAGCCGTAACCGGTGGAATGAAGTCCCTTGATGTCGCATTACCCTAGATGGCAGATGAAATCGTGAGCCGGCGTCAAGCTTAGAGATTCGTTCCGGTTGATGGCTTGAATAGTTACAGTGCAACAGCATTGCGGCTTGCTTTAAATGCGCGTGCAAAGCTCCAATGTCATATCTGAAAAAGGCTATTTCAAGGAAAGCAGCATCAGCATGTGCTAGTGGAGCCTGGGCATCAGCACGCTCGTTTCCTGCTATGCCACAATGGCTCGGTATCCACTAAAACTTTATGATATGGCTGCGGCAAAAAGCCTCAGCTAACAAAAGCATAATCTGCTGAACTAGCTACTCGCATGTCCTTGGTTTAACGTGAGTTTGTATGACCTGTAATTCCGATGTCGAGTCGACGTATATAGAAGTAATTCATCGGTGTGCTGACTGGCGACCAATATATAGACGGCCTCTCGTATGACTGTTAATTCGGTTGCCTTCGATGGCGTTTTAGGGATTAGCCTGATAGGGTGACCTGAGGCATTTCATGGCACTATCAACGCTGCAGCTGTAAAGGTGGTCGTCACGGATCAGTCCAAAAACATGCTGGGAGTCACCATACATAGGTGCAATCTATAACACCTTCAGCTGTTTCTGACCGACTAGTGGGATGTGCGTCTTTGTTATCCCTGGAATGGTTGTGCGTATATACGGCTTCGGTACTGCCAAATGTGGCATCTCCGGAATTACTAGTAGCATGTAGCTCGTAGGCACCGCATTGCTCTGCATCTAGAGGGCTTTGAAAAAGGCTGAATCTGGACGTACAGTTCAAATATTCATGAGAGGTTGATGACGATGCCTGGTCAGATGTCACAAATGCACATGAAGTGGCTCTTGTTGAAAATAAATTCGTGCGGGGTATGTGCGGGTCTTGCAAAATGTGCCCCATGCAGACATTTTGCATGCCAAACCCAAGCATACTCTTAAAGAACAAGCCTATGCGCTTTCAAGCGCACGCAGGCCTGATAGTATGACCCCGAGAGAACGGGTGCACTGTATTTCAGAAGACCGACCACCAGCGCCTGATACACGTGAAGTAAAGATCGCTCAGTGGGACCACAGTTGTTCTCTGCCACGCACTGCACAACGCTAGCAAAGCTCTCGAGCTTTTCCTTGACCAAATAAATGTGCTACGTCCAGGACAGGTCGCGGTCTATCGTAGCACCTAAGAATATTTGATGTGTTATGCATCGAACAATTTCTCCGTCAATTATTACCGAATACTACGCCATTAACTTGCGTGTGGAAGCCAGAATTAAGCTTTTAATTGGTAACAGTTGAAGCCCCTGACAGCGCAAGCACGCAGACGTAATGGAAACCGAATGCTGCAACATTCCTTGCACTTGGGGACGCGTGACACTTGATGTCTATATTCAAATATCATCTGTGTAGGCGGATATCGAATCAACGTTCGCTAGTTGCTTGAAAAGGCCGATAAGCACGAGATTAAACGGAGCTGGACTGAGAACTCCTCTCTCAGGAACACCACGAGCGACATGATGATCTCCTGTGTCTCCTTCAAGAGTCTCTATGTGTACTCTCCAGTTTGTCAAATAGCTTGCAATCCAATTGTGTAGACGTCCGCCTATACCACGTTCCTCGAGTGCATTTAATACTGCATCTTGCTGAACATGTGGAAGGCGGTACACATTTATCGGATGTACCGGTAGCCGTGGCTGGTGGGCCGGCGGAGCGGGCTGTCGACGTTGCTGGCCAGGCCGTTTGCAGAAAAGTTGCTCCGAGCTTCGTCTTTGTCATCAGTGCCACAGGCTATACCAGCTCCGCTACAAACATTATCGACGGCGCCCTTGATGTCGAGGAAAACGCAGTAGTCAGCCTTTGACAGCGTTTTTCAGGTTCAAACATCGACACAAGATCAATTACATTGTCGATGGCAGACCGGCCTTTGCGAGAACCCGTCATTGTGGAAGGGTATAGTCCACATTTTTCAAGGAACCATTCTAGACGGGTTCACATCAAACTCTCCATCGTCTTGCCAATAGAACTTGCAAGAGCTACTGGTTTCAGCGATGTTAAGCCGCGTGACTTACTTGTCTCAGCAGGACCACAATGCGGCTTCTTTTCCACTGCCGTGGAACAGTGGCAGAGGCAAATGACTGGTGGAACAAAGTGAAGAGGGCTTCTAATATCTGTGGCTCAAGATGACGAAGCGCACTGGATGTGATTCCATAAGGTCCTGGGGACGAAGCACGCGTACAAGCAGAAAGCCCTGCTTTCAGTTCTTGAATTGTGAAGGGAATGTCCAGGCGATCGTCCATTGTGGGAGGAGCACATCGATGATACCCAGGTGAAGAAGCGCATCCGTTAATTCTTGAACAGAAATCCTCCGCGACCTCTAGTTCTAGCCGTTTTTCACAAAGTACAATGCGCTGAAAGGGTGTTGCTGCTGAGAAATGTCGGCAGTGCTCAGCGACGTGCCAGATTTTGGAAAGTGGCTTGCGGGGATACAGCCTGTTGTAAAACGACCACCACCATTGACTGCCTATATCATCTGAATAGCGGTGTATTTGCTTCTGGGCACATCGAGAGGCCCGGAGATCCGAGGCATCCTTTGTACTTCGGTATTTTCTTGCTGGGCGCCGACGAATCACCCGAATGTGCGCGTTCATCACATCCACTGGAGCTGTGGAACAGGGCGCTGAGGTGTAGTGCGTTGTATCTTGCATTCCCGCTATAATACGCTGATCCACACCTGTTAGGTTAGCGAGGTTCTCACAGCTCTTTTCTAGAACACTGCGGAAAGCACTCCAGTCGATGCCACGTATTTTCGCATGTGGATGACGGTGGAACCGCCTTAGCTTCACATACGTTGGTATGTGGTAACTTCTATACGTTTTACTATCAGCACACCCCGCTGCGGACGATGAGAGGCGGCTGGATACAAATGCCAGGTCCAGGCAGCTGCTGTAGGTAGTACGGCGCAAAAAGGTCGGCGTGCCATCATTGAGTAAACAAGACTGCACTGTCTATGAACGTGACGATATCCCGTCCTCGAACATTCGTAACGGCGCTTCCCAGCCATTGTGGCGTGCATTTAAATCTCCTACATTTACATGGGGTTCTCAAACCCTGTATAGTATAGATGTTAGTCGTATGGCGTAAATTCGACCCCTTATTGGAATATAGCCACCTATAATAAATATTGGGCGACCATTCAAAGTCAGTCATTGCTACATACCCTCTGCTACTGCCCCCAGGAATTTGACGACTAACGTAAATGAGGTCGCGGCGTACGTATATTAGCATTTTCCTCTAATGCCCAGACGCTTCAGAGAGGAAATTCTGATAACCGGACCGCCGAAAAGGAGGCGCGATATTCGGCTCACATATCATAAGCACAGGAAATCGGTACTTGGAAATCGTCTGCCTGAAATCTACTAGGCGGCTTCGCAGACCTCGAGCATTCCATTGTAATACTGCCGATAGAGATATTCTCTCCTGCAGTGATGGTGCTGACGAAGGTAGAGCCATGACTTGTGACTTCTGTTAAAGAGTGGCAAGCACCGGTTCAATAGCGTCTAAAATTTGGACGGCAGCCTTCGCAATGGGTGTGTCCACTCTAGCAATTATCAGGCGTAAGGCGCCTATCAAGTGTTTCAGCATCGCCCTGGTGTGATCATTCGTTGTAGATACATCCGGTGGACGCAAAGGCGGACGTGTCGCAAAGCTTACAGTGCGCGATGGTATATGTGGCCACTCGGTGGTTGGCATACTTGGCGCTTGCGGAGCTGGAGGTGCTGGCTTCTGCGCGGCAGAGCCGTCCCGTTTCTCCTGATGTGTTGTCCCTCCATTTACTATACTCAATTACTTCTGCCGGTTCAGTCTTCTGCTTCTCCAACGACGTACAGCGATTGCTGCTTCTCGGTGAGTAGAATTGTCTCTCACGATTTCTGACATTTCCTAAATATTCCCTCATGGGGTCCTTTGCAGTTGGCACAAATTGGCGCTTCAAGCTTCAATCGTACATGTAGGTCTCTCGGGAACTAGACAACAACGCGGGCATGCTTTCGTGCTCGTACATGCAGCACTTAACATGTCCAATCTTCCGGCATTTTCGGCACTGCAGCGGTCGGGGTACTTAAGGACGCACTTCATGCTTCACAAAACCCACTTTCAAGTCAGATTGTAAAAGAATACCCTCGAACCCTAGTTTGACACACCGTGATTGACCGAAACGATGGATGTCAGTTATGCGAGCAGGACATGGTAAAACTTGCACCAAGCACTCATGCTTGACCACTATGCCCACGTCGGAAATTACACCAGCAGAATTGTTAATTCCATGACCAAAGAACGAGCGGCCTCGTGCGTTGCCACGACTGACACGGTCTTCATCTTGTCCAGGGTGGCCCGGTTGGAGACATCAAAAGAGAGGATGTTCCTTCTATAGCATTATTACGCACTTCCTTGACTTGGCCCGAAACCAGTAGTTCAAGAAGAAAAGTCAAAGTCTGCCTGTTGATAGAGATGAAATCCTCTGAATCCTCAACAGGCTTGTATGATATCGTGTCAGAGATTGAGGACTTACATGGCCTCGTTAACTGTTTTCGTGCTCACACTGGCCCGGTTAGGCCTCTTCGTGCCCACACTAGATTTGTTAGGCCGCTTCATACGCGGACTGGGCCCACACTCTGTGGGGGTTCTTGAGATCTTTTTTTTTCAGGCGCCGATTCACAACCTGGGTGTAGCCGCCGTCGAACGCCATGTCATTCGTGTAAGAAAAACTGGATGACCCTGGGAGCTCTGAGGGGAGATCTATACTGCAGCCAGGTTGGTATGTGCGGTGCGCACTGCTAATTACAGAAGTAAGCAGAGACGGCAGGTCGTTCGCCATAACCCGGGACGGTGACGTCGCCTTGTAGGCCACAAAAGCACAAATTATCTAGAATTATCTAGCTCCGTGAAGGGAAGTTGTCTTTAGTAGCGCTCTCCTTCTTTTTAAAACTTCTCCAATGCGTAGCCAAAGCAGGAAGGCGCATCTGCATGGCTCTGCCTCTCACGTTTACGTTCGTTCAATTAATATTTGCTGCATTTCGATGATACTTTAGCGAAAACACTATGGCATGTTCGACAAATGACTGCTCTGTGCGTATTCGCAATTACTGTGGTTTTGGTTTTTGACGAGCAATGTCACGGAATATGCTTTCGATACGATGCTACATTAGGCCTATTCGCTGTGTCGAACAAACCAGAAGGGCTGACTTGGCTGAAAGGAGTGCATTGGTGGTATTGAAGAAAAGGCAGATGTGACTACTGTGTGCGTCCAAGTATTGTGATCTAAATTACTCAAATTACGTAGTACACGTAGTTTGACGTTCCTTATTCTGTCGACTACAAGCGCTGCGTATTGAGAGCCTTCGATGTACAGCAGAAGCGAGTGAATAGGTCCGGCGCTTTGCAAGTTAAGCGTTACTTGAGCCTAAGGCTCACTCTTCTCTTTCTTCGAGGGGTGTATGGTTTGGATAAGTACGCATACATTGAAGCCGGAGACAGCTTTTTTTCTTTTAGTTTACATCGAAGGCTGCTTTTAACTGCGCGCTACAAAAACCCAGTAGGGTGCTATTTTCCTCAGCTATAGATTATTGTTTAACGCAGCTGGAGTCTACTTCAATGAAATCGCATGAAAAGATTGTAGCAGAGCTGGTATCGCCAGCAACGCTCATGACGAAGATGAAGCTTGGAGCGCGACCTCGCTCGCTCAGAACAGAACACTCTATGTGCCATCGCTTTTGAGGCAACAACAGAGCAGTCTCTGCAACCGGCCTGGCCAGCAGCGTCGACAGCCCACTCCACCGGCCTACCAGCCGCAGCTACCGGGCCTCCTTCAATAAATATGAATCACCTTCCATATCTGGTGCCTCCAGACGACAGCTTGGACGCACGCAACGCCGCACCCACCGGCTGTACGTTCCAGCCAGTTCTATACATCTGCTAGGCCGTGCCGCTGCACGTCCGCTGTTCGCGCCCGGCTTTCGGCAGCTTCTTTTCGCTGCTAAGTACGCGCCTACCATCTTATACAGTGAGCTCCTCGAGTCTTATCAGCACTCTTTCCTTCCTCGCCTTCCATGCCTGCCTACGTTCTATGTCAGGGACACCGTTTTGTGGCTGGCGCTACCGGAGTCGCATTTTCATGGTAACCAAGTGTCCAACCAGCTTCAGCACTATGAGCACGCCAGCCGCGAACTCCCACCCTGTCTCCTGGCAAAACTTCGGTAGCCGCCTCCTGGCACAAACATTTACGCCGACTTCAAGAAGGCTTTGACCGCGTACATAGGTTTGGAGCTACCGCCGCCTTCCTGCACTCATTGTCTTCGCCCAGATGCTGCGGCGCCACTCGACTCAACACCCCTGGCCAAATCGCCCCTCCAAGCTTCTTCACCTTTCTCACCGCCAGCTTATGAACCGGAAAGCTCCCCACCCGGTCTGTCCACTTTTGCCACCAACGAATGAGCCCCACCCTTGGTTCCTCAAGCCCGCGTCCGTCTCTTGACAACCTTCTCAACCAGCTGCCTCATACTACACAGCGGTCTCTGGCAAGCTTGCTCCACCCTCCCCTTCAAACACCTCCTCTACCAATGCCTCCAGGGATGCCCCAGGCTCCGTGCGCCACCGCGTCGACTCGGACTCCTCCGCTTCATCCCACGCCTCCGATTACCTCGGCGCAGCTCATGCTAATGGTGGGCACCGGCGCCCGCCCGATGCCAGGAGTGCTGTGTCCGCCTTAGTTTCCCCGACCACCAGTGTTTTGAATTCTGATACACCCGCACCTCAGCCCCTTCCTTGTGCACTTGACACCCAGTGCACCTTCACCATTGGACCCACATCTGCCAATCCTGCGCTTGGACGCCTCAGAGGCAGCAGTGACGCTGTTCCGCACGCCGGCCTCCTGCACGCCCAGACACTTCCACGTTGTCGCCCGTGCTCTCCCTCTCTCCACCCGCGCTCTGTGCCTCAGTTCACTCAGTGCCGCTGCTTTCCCTTGCATCTTTCGCGCACAGCAGTGTGTACTTCCCGTCTCCTAAAATCTCCTGCCACACAGACACTTCGGCTTTCAGCAGTGATTGTTTACATGTCACCTCCCAGCGCGCCATTTTTCACGTGAGCCGTAAGCCGTTCGCCCGAGCATACTGGGACCCCCATATTCTGATTTCGCCCTACTGACCCTTGGCCATTGCTCAGCCACCGCCCTTGAGCCTTCTCCGCCCGCCAGAAGCCTGAACGCGACGCCGGCGCCCCCCGCCGGATCCCGTAATTTGTCCAATTCTCTGGACATTATGTACTCTACCATATTCCTAGGTCCTCCATGGGCCTTGTACAGACCTATCTTCGTTTTTTTTCCTTTATCACGCACCGCGCTGTGGGGGGAGGGGGGGGCGAGCATCTGAAGTGGCTCTGATGACGATGAAGCTTAGAGCGCGACCTGGCTCGCGCAGAACAGAACAGTCTCGGCAACCGCTCTGGCCAGCAGCGTTGACAGCCCGCTCAGCTGGCTCGCAAGCCACGGTTTCCATGCCTCCCACAATAAATGTGGATCACCTTCTGCAAGCTCACTACGAGTTCGATCATTCGTGCTTCTTATTGTCGGTAAGGCTGCGTCAAACATGAAATAACTAAAACTGGGTATTTCACAGGATTCGCTGCCTGAAAGACGTCTTCTGGAGCGAACATTTCCTTCGAATGCTGACTTCGGCAAATGTTCCTTCGGTACAATGCATCGGATATTGCTTTATGACGTCTTAGACCTGCAGAATGTTTTAAAAGCGCCGTTTTATGCAGAACTGATGCGGTTAACCGACCATAGGAAAACCGTGCCCTAGCTGTGTCTAAGCTGGTGCCTTTGTTTGAATGGGTCTCTAGATTGCTTTGCTAAACGTGTGTCGGTGGAGCATTCAGTGTGAAGAATTTGTGATGTCTAAAAGTTTTAAATTTATTTCTAGTACCCTTTTATCCTGGTAGTGATCTTTGTCATCAACACGCCAGTTTCGCCTTTTGGAACACACTATAAAGTTACTTTAGTTCTTCAGTGGAAAGCATCTCGATTAATTCTTCTTTGCCTTTGGAGCCCTTCAGTTATGAAAGCTGACAAGAACGATTTATTGCAGTATTCACTGGGGACACCACGTATCCGAATTTTGTTGCTTTGCGAGCTCGTTTTTTCCTGATAGGAATGCAGGCAAAAGAGATACCTTTTAAAAGGTGTTAAACTCCACATTTTCTAAATTTCAATATGGAAGCCTCAAATATTGCTTCGTGTATTGAAAACAGCGCAAAAATAATTGAAATCCAAATGTATTCTATGCGAGGATTTGTTTTTTCTAGTTGTTAGCTTTCGAGAAATATTTGCGTGTAATAATCCCGTGTCCTAGAGTGAAAATAACAAGAAGATTATAAATCCTTCGGCTGTTGAATGCAATGAGCGGCCGCCTATAAGTTTCGTGGGAATTCCTAACATGCAGACGTTTTTCCTATACAGCATTTAAAAAACGCAAGCGGCATTTCATTCACGACCTATGCACCACCCCTGGTACTGCCTGAATTTTTACTCTGCTCTGTTTGGGCAAAGCTCGCCTCAGCGCTGGCAATTCTTAGAGAAACTGGCAACAGAAGCGGGCCGGGTTCCTTTGCTCCATGTACTTGGGCATGATTCTCAGTTGGCGAATTTTTTGCAATACACGACGTCTCATTTTTCCAGCAACGCTGTTTTGTAGGGACGCGGAATACTACGAATGGTTCAGTGTAAAGCTTTGTTATAGCAATAGTTTGGACACTCAACACACTTACAAAGAAAGCCATTGCTCGAAAATTTTTCGTGGCCTACAGTGACTAAGCGCATATTAGAGAACTGAGACGACTGAATTAAAAGTTGAAAAAAAAATAAATGTTCCAATCCGTTTAGCCACTTTAAGTTAAGGTGTTGACGTCCATGGGGAGAAGCAACCAGAGGCGAAACCTCTTCCTGCTTTTCTTTTTTTTATTGATGAGAGGGACAAACGTGCATACCTTTAACCCTTGACGGTGGCCCTGGTCACAAGGTATTGTTTAGCGGTATTTGAATCTTCATTTTACGTGGTTCGTTGCGATGTCAGTTAGCCTAAGAAATCTGAAAAAAACTCCAGCGGAGTTGTCTCCCACAAAAGCTGTGCGAGAGCGCAGGATTTAATGCGACGTCACGCATTGAGAAATCGGATATTGCCATAAAATCATTTGGGGTGGTGCCTGGTGCTCTTAGCAAATTTCCTTCTTACGCTAGCTTTAAAAGGGAAAAAAGTACGGGACCATCAGGCAGCTAATGCGACAACTCTGCGAAAGCAATTGAATTTAACCGCGGTAATTATTTAATACATTCACTCTAATGAATGCTCCTAATTTAAGGCTGCACACACGCGACAGAATTTCTCTGGACGGTCACATTCTGCAAGGGTGTTGGCGTGGAGAGCGGCAAGGCGGTCGGTGCTTCTGGATGGCAGCTCGTTTCCCATTGCGTCTATACATCCAATGTCGCCATCGCTTATTCGTTCTCTTGCTGCGTGCGATTCTGGTTGGTGCATGCCGTGTGGCGCGCTTTGTTGTGAGGGAGCATAGGAACCACATTTATTGCCGAGTAAGCCCACCCGTGGACGAGACTGGGGTGATCGTTGATGAGCTAGGAAAGATGCACTTGCACAAAAACAAGCGAATGGGCTGTCAGGGCCTAATGACCAAAGCTGCAGGCGTGAAGTGTCGTGAAGTTCGGATGACTGCCAGTCATAATGAGCTCTGTTTATGGTGAAAAAGCAAGAGCTTTTGGTTTCGGGTTGAAGTCCGCCGGTTGCTGGTGCAGTGGGGCTCTTCGTTGTCACCCAATATGTGGCGTGCAATGTTACATGTCGTCAAACCGCCACAGTTATTGCCGAGTAAGCGCAGCTATTGACCATACCATCGCGACCACCGACGCGCTGGGAAACGGGCTTCAGCCGTGCGCCAGATGCGTTCTCTTTCGCACTCGAGTGCCTTCGTCTTTTTTGCCCGTATTGAAGAGGTGGCGCTGGAGTCTTGTGGAGGGTGGAGGATTGAGGCAGTTGTGTTGGTGGCGGCTGGTTCTTGTGGTGGTGAAAGGCCGCGCCTCGTTTACGTTCCCGTTAAAAAATTTTAAGTGCTTTAGCTTGAGTTTACTGTGCCCCTACGGTGTACGCGGAGAGTACTCGGGAGCTCCCCACCCGCGCGTCCCCCGTAAACATACACAAATCTGCGGAAGTCATTATAGGCTTAACAGCATCGCTAGGACGGCCGAGTACTCCTATCATTGTTAACCGTGCGCACCCGCTAGGCCCAAGGACGCGTGGCGCGTACAAAACGGTAGCACTCAACCGGCGGCGCCGCTCGCCCCGGTGTGGCTTGCCAGCGCATCTGCACCCCAATTCCTGGCTAACGCGATTAGCCAGGAAATTACTCGCCCTGGTTGCGGGGGGGGGGGGGGGGTCGACAAACCGGACGCTAAGATGCACTTGCGAAGGAGAAAGAAACAGTGCAATACTCTAAGAGGGCAAGGACTCCAGTGTTGAAAAGGTGTCGTGAATACTCTCTTCTTGTGCTTCTTTTTTCTTTTTAGTCAAGCTCTATGTTCGAGGTTGTGCGCAACCTTCTGAATCTGTGGCTACCTCGCACTAAAACTTCATTGGTTAATCGAAGTCTAGGATGGGCCTCGGAACATGACCGCCCAAACTTGTTTGTTTGTGGAACACTTACAACGGGGCGCAAAAGCATTGCTCGTCAGTCTAGGTAGAGCTTCCGTGCTTAGCATGTAAGTTTCCGAGCCCCTATGCTTGCACTAAAGCTTTTAGTCAATAATAAATGTAGGGTAGAGTTGTCTCTCTTTGTGAGATTGTTTTGCATTGCAGTTACACGTATTTATTTAGTCTCAAATGCCCCTTGGACAGGGGTTTTACATGAGGGGTGGGCGGTTTTATAGACAATTTCAAGCGTGGGCGGCTTCACAAAAAAAAAATTCAATGGCTGTCCTGACATTTGTCGGACTAGAGTGGTGAACCACTTCTTCAGGCAGTTCATTCAAGTCTTTCAATGTTTGTGGAAAAAAGAAGTGAAGTAGCGATGATGTACGCGCCTGAGGCGCGTATACAGACTTGGAATTACTGGTCCGGGATGAAAGGCGGTGAGCGGGAGATATAACGCTGTTATAAATTGGAAAATGATAGAATTTGTGGCAGAAAAAGAGCCACGCTATTTTACATGGAGTTTCTTGATTACAAAGATTTGCATTGGATATTAGAGCTGTGAGACTTGTATAGGAAAAATATTCATGAAAAAATTCAGGGGGCGATTTGTCGGCCTCAAGTGCGGAAGGCGAAAGCATTTAGTGCAATTTTGCTGCTTGTTTCACTGATGTGTGATTAAGATGTTAATTAAGTACGCAACTGTTTGTAAATATTAAATGCTGGAGACACTGGGGGGGGGCGTTTGCGAGGCATGCCTCTGATTCGACGCCTTTCTGCAAACTCTCTCCAGCCTCCTATACAAGGAGAACTGCATATGCGTCAGCAGGAAGTAGCGTAGTTGTCAGCACGCTCGGCTGCTGTACGGAAGGACGGTGGTTCGAACTCAATCTTGCACAAAGTTTTTACATTCTTATGGAGTTGAAGAGCGTAACGGACGGACGGGCGGGCGGACGCCAGCATGAGCCGTTGAAGGGATTATGCAATAAATCAATTCAGATTACGTAAAGCAGACGAGAGATAGGCATTCCATGACTCGTCACCCGAGCACAAAACCTTATGAGCTAGCATCAAGAACAACGAAGTTATAGACGAGTAAAAAATACGCTCCTCCTCTCCCCCCTCAGCTCGTACAAGCGGAGCACCAGAAAAAATAAAGAAACCATCGCTGAGATTGGGCCCCGTCCGTCATCAGCTGACGTCGCTTTGAGACTTCCGGTTGTCGTACCTCAGCAGTAGCGTCGGCCCGTTCACTCTCTTCCAAGACCGGTCACGAGATGGCGCGCGCACTCCCCTCGAGACCGGCCATGCTCTCGTCATCCTGGATTGCGGTGCGCGTCGGATTCCTTTGCTTGCCGGCTGTTGTAGTTTTAAGGGCCTGTCATACTAGGCCAACAGTCGGCCGATTCGGTCTGCCAAAACCGTATCGTTGGCCGAGTGTCGGCTTCGGCGCCAGGTCTCCCACAAGACGGCAGTTGGCCGATGGTACGCCAACTCCCACGTCGCACTAGCAAGACGCCGTGCCAGACCTGCCGCCGACTTGGCTCTTTCTCGTTCTCACTCTTCTTTTGTCATAACTTTTTTTAAATGAATCCCCATATATTAAACCAAACTCTTTAACAATCGTAATTATGAACCTATAGAATGAGTGCCACCAGTACTGAGCGGCGCTGATTGTTGGGTCAGAAAGGCATGGCACGGAAAATAAATCTAGTCGGTCGCAGGTAAACAAGGGAGAGTTTATTTGGGGCTAAAAAGTAAAAAAGTGCTCAAACACGCGGACCACCTCTAGAGTGAGAACCTACGACTACATCCACGACGCCATCGAGGACAGATATATTTGCTTTCTTCAGAAGTGCTTATCTGAAGTGGGACACTCGCGACAGGTGTAAAGCAGGCGGTACATGTGCGAAAACTTGACCGGCGCGCTGCACCAATCGCCGCTTGCTAACTGCAGCCCTTCTGCAAGCAGGGACAATCGGAGTAGCAAGCATCGATGCGCCGATTTGCCCAAGCTCAAAACGTACTGTTTGCCACCGCGCAGCAGTGACCGACCACTTCTTGGCTTGGTGTTGAAGTCCGCACCAGAAAAGACATAATATAAATATAATCAGGAAGACCGCCTGATATACACTCGAGCAGCGACGAAGCATGCCTGCCCAAGTAGCGAGCTTTCAGCAACGGCGCCGGCCGCGGTCCCACCGGCCGACGAATTGCGCTGCTGCCTGGCTGCCCTTCTATCGCTAGGCCAATAACTTCTTTCCCATCGAAGGCGCAGCTGACGGCGCTTCGCAAGTTTTCTGTGCTATAATAAGAGATACTCTTAATATCGATTTGCTGTCAATAGCATAAACTCGCAATAAACTATGGTCAATTTCCGCGACGCCTTCGGCAACGGAGCTAGCGGACAGCTACGGGCGTCAGGCGAGCCGGACAGCAACGGCGGGCCAGCGGCAGCTGCGACGCAATTCTGGCAAGAAATTTGCTCGTATCACAGTTGTTACTTCTACCAGCAGCTCGCTATTGATCAATGATCCTCAAAAAGGATATATTTTTCACTTTTCTCTATACCAACGTTTATGATTTACGCCGAAAACCATCTTAAGCTCATTTTTATAACCGCGGCCGAAGGGATCTAGGCTAGTCCGCCCGTCAGCTGGCTCGCTACTTCACGTTCGCACCAGAAAATACAAAACAGCCATGCTATCATAAAGGCTGCTTGCGATATTCTAGAAACGATAGCAGGCCTGCGCAAGAGCCGAGCTTTCGGCAACGACGCCACCTGCGGGAGCACCGAGCGACGAACTGCGCTGGTTCCCGGCTGGCCTGGTCATCGCTAAGCCTAGCTGCTTTTGCATCGATGCCGTAGATGAGGGTGCATCAGAACTAGCCAGAGCCGTAATAAACGAACTACTCTAGTCGCATTGCCTTCACTGCGAGCCCGTCCCATAGTAAAGTTGTGCCCGATTTCCGTGACGCTTTCAGCAGCGGATCTAGCAGACGCTAGGAGTGCAGCACCAAGCAACAGCAGCAGCAAGCGGCTGTAGGATGAGATTTCAGAAATGATACATTTTCACATTCATATATCTCAGAACTTCTAATGAACGTAAATCAAGTTCGTGTTTGGTGAATGTTTTTTGCCCGGGGGCCGACCTCGTGAAGACCTGGTCGGCAGACTGGCTTTTGTCTCCGTCGCCGGTCTCCAACTATGTCGCACTGCGAAGACTGCCCGAGCGGCTCGCGCGGCGGCACGAGCAAACGACTTTCACGGCTACCGTAAGTGTGCCCGTGACTTCGTGGCTGCCGTGGCTCCAGCGAATGACAGCGTGCGGTGGCCTGCCGACGTCCCGGAACTAGTGACGTATGTGTTCACGATTTTACTTTCAATGCCAGTTACTACGAAAACACGAATCGGCCCGTGAATTTTAAAAACACGGTTTTTAAAAATTCATACTAAATTGCCGGCTCACTTCTCAACACTCATACTTAGATTGAATGCTCCTTAGCATCATTTCTATGCAATCAAAAGAATTGCAAGCGACTTTTAATTCATTGCATAGTCTCTTTAAACAAATTCGCCATAAAATAAATCGAGCTGCGCGGTTTTGGATTGATTCAATGGAGTTAGAAAGATTAGTATGATGAAAGTCCCAAACACAACATGCATATTCTAGCTTCGGCCTTACAAGGATTTTCTAAGCAAGGGATTTTACGGAAGGGGAGGAGAATTTAAGATTTCGTCTGAGAAATTCGAGAGTGCGGTTAGCCTCGTTTGATATTTTCGCTATGTGAGATGACCACAATAGATTCGAATTTGTCTGAGTGACATCGTTTCTGTGACTTGACTTAGTTTTCGCTATAGCAAATTATGAAAATAGATTTCTTCTTTTAATGATCTGCGTGATTGTTTGTCTCCTCCGTTATCAGCTCCGAAACATCACGTTTGGAGAGGTCTGAATCCTTTTGCAGAAAGGAAACGAACCATCTTAAATTTACTGGAGGGAAGGCGGACGGTCTTTAGAGGCTCGCGGTGTGTGAAATGGATGGGAAGGGTAGACGTTTCACTTTCCGAGGTGACAGACGGCGACATTTTCGCATTGTGATTGTGGCACTGCTTTCGCAAGTCAACCGTCTTCGTTTATTATTTTGCATTCAGAGCACAGCACCACTCATTCATGAAGAAGAGATGCAATCTATTTGAAAATCTCATTTTTAAATTAGGTATGTACATAAAAGACAGCTTTCCGCCCTTCTCGAATGAATAAACAGGTTTTGCCGTTCTGAGACACGCAAGTACATTTCAAGCAAATACCAATTTAATAATTTCAGCTTTGGACAAAAGATACTTGCGAACAACAGCTGTGCGCCTCCCAGCTTCCATGCTTTCATTCCTTTATATCCTGCCCCCTTGCTGGCAGCTCCCTTTTTGGTTTATCGAGGATATATGGAGCTCTTGCAACTCTGCGTGATACCGCTAGGTGATCGCTATATGGCCTCAAAGTCCATCACAAGACATACTCCAATTCTCGAGAACTGCGATTCATCAAATGTGTCTCCTGAAGAACGTGCATTTTCACGACAGAACTAGCGAGTGTGAGCCACCTTCAGCAAACATGTGCATTGCAACTCGACCGGGTTCATTGCAGAAGTGTCCCTGCAGTCATATACCACTGTTAGCAATGAATTTGCTTGCTCATCACTTGCGTCCTTTCGAAGTTTCAGCATGCTTCGGTGAATGAGTTCCTGTACAAGGCGGCCGCTGTAGGGAAGCTAGGTAGCTGGACGCGCTGGGGCTGCTAGGACACGTTACCACGTCGTTGGCCGAGCCCTCAAGTGTATAACTGGGACCGAACCGTCCAGAGCTTCCTAAGTTGTCACGAGATTGCTGCGTCGACGAAGAGTACCCGCAGCGTCGTGGCTAAGGCGACGAAGGTGTGACGGATCTCTACGGAAAACACTCGGACCGAAAGAATGGTCTAGATGGCGGGTGTACCCACACAAACGCACATTTAATACACCCTACGTGGCACACACACAAGAACACAAAACTAACAAGACTAACACAAAGCACAAAGACTATAAATACACACGACCAGGGCACACTGCTACTAGCGTCTACAAATACTGTTATACTATTAGCGGTCGGGGTTCGTGCTCACGGTTGGTTCGGTGGGGCTGCGGCGTTGTATGGATCCAGTAGGCGGCGTCGAGGAACGTTCGCCGTGCTTGAGCTGGCGTCGCTGGCGGTGTTCGACGCGCTTGAACTGGCGTCGCTGGCGGCGTTCGACGCGCTTGGGCTGGCGTCGCTGGCTGCGTCGTAAAAGGTCCAGGTCCAAGCGCCCGTGGAGGCGATGCCAGTGTTGGCTTTGGGGGCACCACCCGGATGGGTGGCAACAGCGCTGGCGATACCCCTGGCCGTATCAGATGGTAGCGTCCTCCGTTGACCCCCGGAACGGGCTCAGGCACTGCAGGAAGTCCACGATGCGATGTCGTAGAACAAGCTCACCGGAGCAGCAGTAGCCGGCGTCGCTCTCTTCCAGCCAAAGTGTCCCTGACCCGCCGGAGCATCCGCTTCTCTGCTGTCCCCCCCCCCCCCCCCGGGCCTCGCTCTCACTCGCCCTTTTATAGCCTCGGTGTTAGACCGCGTATGCCTTGTCGTCGCCTTCTTCTCTTTTCCACCAATCATCTCTCTCTACCTCACCGAATGCTTCTCCACCAATCACCTCCCTCCACCTGACCGAATGCTTCTTCCTGTTCTTTATTCTTCGGTTAATTCGCGTCGTCTTCTTCATACCTTTTTCTTTAAAATTTAATTTAGGCTCCTTAATATATGTGACAAGGGCCCCATCTCTCAAGAGTTTTTCCATGAAAAACTGCTCATGTCATCCTCATCTTCAAGCCATCCAGCCAGCCGACTATCTTCTGTGGCGATTCTGGACTCAGCTCACACCACACCGAAGATGTCCAACACACATAAACGCACACCACTAACACAGCACACCAAACTGCGTTTTCAGAACACTAAAACACCACTGCCGCCGTCCATACAGAATCCTTTATAAACATGTTCGTGTCCGCAACACACCCCCTTGTATAATCACATAACACAAACAACAACACTACTAAACTGCGTGCACTAACAGGACGTACACAGGAAACTTGGAGACTCTGTCTCCAAGTTTCCTGTGTACGTTTTGTTAGCGCACGCTGTTTAATTGAGATGTACCAAGTAGCCCGTCAGAAAGTTCTACTGCAACAACAGCAACGACAACAACAAGATAAAGCCCAGAGATACATTAACACAACAACCACAACAACAAGATATATCCCACAGATACCTAGAGCTGTTCAGTTAGCTCTATCTATATGCAAGTCTGATTTTCAACATATGGCCTCCCTTTTGCCTGCCATCCGAAAACGTCTTCCCCTTGATTTGGAGTAGAGCTGTAATCCTCTGTCTGCATTCAAATTGGGCTTCTTCAGTACCTCAGCCCCTCCTGCGTTTTTGTCTCCCCTGAATCTGGGCACCTCGGCAGCATCACCTGTCTTCTCGGCCACTACCGAACATGCTAGCTTGGAGGCGTACCGTACGGGACCCCTTTCTTCGTACTTCTTCGACATATTTACATGGAAAACCTCCTCAGTGTTATCAATCAATAATTCATAATCCATGTCCTTTTTCGTCCACGTCACAAGGTACGGGCCCTTCCATTGCATCATTAACTTATCGTGATCCATTGGTAGCAACACAAGAACCCTGTCGCCCAGATTCAGATTTCTGTTAATGGCTTTCTTTTCATAACATCCTTTGTGGCGTTCAGCCGCGTTTTCCAGGCTTTGATGTGCAAGCCTGCATGTTTCCTTCAACCTATCCCGCAACTCAAACACGTATGTGTATGTGGTCTTGAGATCTGATGCAATCTCTTTATTAGCCCACAGCTCCTTGAGTATTCTAAGTGGACTCCTAATGGTTCTCCCATATAACATCTCGAAGGGCGAGACACCAATACTCGTTTGCGGTACTTCGCGGTAAACGAACAAGAGAGCTGGGAGATATCTATCCCAATCAGGTTTCCCCTGGCACATTTTCTTGATCGTATTTTCGAGGGTGCCGTTGAACCGCTCTACAAGACCATTACACATGGGGTGGTAAGGCGTCGTCCGTAACTGTCTTAATGACAAAAGGCGGTTAACCTCCTTCATTAGTTCCGATGTGAAGTTCGAGCCCCGGTCACTCATCATTTCCCTCGGGAAGGCATAACGCGAAAACATTTCCACAAGATCCTCCGCCACTTGGATACTGTCAATAGTTCTCAGTGGAAAAGCGTCAGGATAACGAGTGGCCACGTCAACCAGAGTAAGCACATATCTATTGCCTTTGGCGGGTACTAGAGAGATTGGCCCCACAATGTCAATGGCCACTCGCTGAAACGGTAGGTCGATGGCTGGCATCTTGCCCAGAGGTACGGGGCCAACTCTTCCCTTCGGAACGGTGCGCTGGCACACATCACATGAGCGAACAAAGCGCTTAACGTCACTCTGAACACCCGGCCAAACAAACTCCTCGGTGATCCTAGACACCGTTTTTTGAACACCCTGTTGTCCGGCCATAATCGCGTCATGTCCTAAGCGCAGCGCGGCCTCTCGCATGTCTCTCGGTAACACCAGCTGTTGGACACGCCTTCCAGAACTAAATATCCATTCCCTGTGCAGAAGACCATTTACCAATTAATATTCGAAGGACGTGCGACTCTGCTTTCTTTTCAGTTTTTCCCCGACTCTTTCGAAGCAGGTCTTCAGGCTCGGGTCTTCTTTTTGCCTAATTGCAATTTCGCCCGGTGTTACGCTCAAGCACATCGCAACAGGAGTAGAGAGCGGACGCTGCGTTGCTCGGGCTGTCGCTTGAGCTCTTGTCTCAACTGCCGACGATAAACTGACTGCACCCGTCTGAGCTGTCGCAGGTCTTTCCTTCTTTGGATGTTCTTCAACGTCGAGCATCCTCCACTCGGGATCGGGGTCTTAGACACCTCTTGCACCCGTAATTTTCCCCAAGATGAGATCGTAGATGGATTGGTCTACGCATTTTGCCACTACCTGCCCAGTATAATATGGCGTGGACACTAGAATCCTTGCTTCAGGAAGGTATCTCACTGTGCTATCTACAAGAGTGGTGACCGACGCTTCCCCTGTAGGATCCTCTTCCTTCACAAGGCTTCTGCGAACCAAGACTGTGTTGGCTCCGCTGTCTCTAAGCACCAGTATAGGACGGTCTCCTATTTGCCGAACCACCACTGGCATTGCTGCTTTCGACTTGGGTGTTCCCTTCACTGCCTCATTATCCAGCGGCGTTTGCTCTCCTTTCAACTGTGGAACTCCGGGTGACGTGACAAGTTCTACCGTAGAGGCGACAACGCATGCAGCTCGGTCCTGCGTTCTGCATCGGCACTCATCCAGAGTATGACCCCTCCTCTTAAAACCTTGACACACAACCTGTGTTTTCTGGGCAGCGCTACTAGTCCGACAGTCAACTACACGGTGTCCCACCTTGCCGCACAGAAAACACCTTACTGGCACCTTAGATGCACCGCCATTTGATCTTGGTCTTGCCGCATCTCTCTCTAAGGACTTTTGGTTTTCCTCCTTTGCCTTACTCAAATTTCGTAGCCTCGAGGAATTGATCTGCAGTGTCGGCGAACTCTTCCAATGAACACAACTTTCAGGAATAGCGCTAGCTTTGAGCTGGAGCACGCTAAAAATTGCTCTGTGACCAGCTTGTCACGCACCCCTTCAAATTCTTTTCTGTGTTTGACATATCAAGCCACCTGTCAAAATAGTTGGTCAGCCTGCAGGAAAACTTCTTCGCGGTTTCCGAATCCTCTGGTTTCGCGGTGCGAAATCTCTCACGAAAACCCTCTCCTGTAAGCCTGAATCTTTGGAGGAGTGTCTTTTTGACTTTCTCGTAGTCCATGGAAGCAGCAGCGGGCATCCTTCCAAACACATTCAGCGCCTCTCCGACTAAGCGCATGTTCAATGCCGTGGTCCATTCACAGCGCTCCCAGCCTTGTCCCAAAGCTATCCGCTCGAATCGTTGCAGATATGCATCCAAATCATCTCTCTTGTCATCAAAAGGAGCCGTCAGCTTCCTTGGGCAAACTCTGGCCGGTCTAGGAGATTCTGTACCCGCTAAGGAACGCTGATCATTGCCCGTGATCTCTTTTTATCCTCCAGCGACATGCGCCTGTTTCGACAAAATAAACTCCTTCTCCCGTTCTATCCTTCTTTTCTCGTGTTCTTTTGCATCGCGAGCTATTTTCTCTTCTCGCTCTTCCGCCTCGCGAGCTCTTCTCTATGCCTCGCGAGCTCTTTTCTCTTCCCGCTCTTCTGCCTCGCCAGCTCTTTTCGCCTCGCGCTCTTCTGCTTCACGAGCGTCTGCGCGTGCTTGCGCCCTTTCCTCTCTCTGCCTCCTTCCCTCCTCCTCATAGAGATGCATCGCCTCTTCCTTGCGTTACCCTAGCTTGAGCGCCAGTTCTAACGTTCTTGCCAAATCCACCCTTTCTGCCGTCGAGAGATCGGAAAAATCCGAGACAAAGCAAAAAGAAAAAGGAAATGTATCCTGGCACAGGCTCGCCACTTATCTTTGTCACGGATCTCTCCGCAGAACACTCGGACCGAAAGAATTGACTAGGCGACGGGTGTACCCACACAAACGCACATTTAATACACCCTACGTGGCACACACACTATAACACAAAACTAACAAAACTAACACAAAACACGAGGACTATAAATACACACGACCCGGGCACACAGATACTAGCGCCTACTACTAGTGTTCTACTATTAGCGGTCGGCGTTCGTGCTCACGGTGGTTCGGTGGGGCTGCGGCGTTGTATGGATCCAGTAGGCGGCGTCGAGGCGGCGTTCGCCGTGCTTGAGCTCGCGTCGCTGCGGCGTTCGACGCGCTTGGGCTGGCGTCGCTGGCTGCGTCGTACAAGCTCCAGGTCCAAGCGCCCGTGGAGGTGATGCCGGTGTTGTTGGCTTTGGGGGCACCACCCGGATGGGTGGCAACAGCGCTGGAGATAACGCTGGCCGTAGCAGGTGGTGGCGTCCTCTGTTGACTCCCCCGAACGGGCTCAGGCACGGCAGGAAGTCCACGATGCGATGTCGTAGAGCGCGAGCTCACCGGAGCAGTAGCCGGCGTCGCTCTCTTCCAGCCAAAGGGTCGCTGACCCACCGGAGCCTCCGCTTCTCTGCTGTTCCCCCCCCGGGCCTCGTTCTCAGTCGCCCTTTTATAGCCTCGGTGTTAGTCCACGTATGCCTTCTCGTCGTCTTCTTCTCTTCTCCACCAATCATCTCCCTCCACCTCACCGAATGCTTCTTCCTCTTCTTTATTCTTCGGTTAATTCGCGTTGTCTTCTTCACAACTTTTTCCTTTAAAATTTAATTTAGGCTCCTTAATATAGGTGACAGAAGAAGACATACGAAGCAAGCGGCAGTTTAGGAAGTCAACGAAGGAGCGCACGAAAAGTAAGTAAAAAAATGCGGCGCTCAAATAATGCAATGCCCATTGTAACGACAATGCATTATCATCGGTAAACATACAATGGTTTTACGGGTTTCGCCCACAGTTTTGCATATACGGCACCTATCTACCAAGAGATTTCAGGTACACTACACTATGCAAAAGAATTTCAACCTATGTGTTTACACTATTCTGAGGATCAAATCTCTTAGCTCCAGTAAGCGCGTCCTGCAGATCTAGAATGGTGCTATCGGGCACGCCATGGCTCTTTAATTAATTATTTATTGATTTTATTTGGTTTCTTGGTATTCAACGTGAGACTGGGACTAAAGGTTCTCATAAGGCCTGACAAAGGCGCCAACCACCCTGCATACAGTCGAACAGCCCCTTTCACTCTGCCGTTTGTCTTAGAGATATTGAAGAAAAGTATACATAAAATGCACAGGTAATCACACGCAGATAATTAGTATCTCTAACTATAGACATGACATATGTACACAATGCTAGACGTTCTTACTAACGTAACCAGTGCTATGCCAACATAATTACAATGCTGTAATTCCTACAACAGCAAAATGAGAAATACGCAAACAATGCGTACTAAACCCGTAACGTTCATAAAAGAAAACGTTATATATTGGAGCTTTTTAAGCCACAATGCACAGAGCGCAAACATATTTACCCATAAACTACGACGCACAGCACGCACAAGTAAGTGATTTATTGGTTATTATATAGGTTATCACGTTAGAGCAACTTTTTTTTTCAGAAAGCTTTTCAATGTATTTTGTGCACAGTTGAAATTTACCAGGCGTCCTATTTTGTTTGTTATTTCGAGAGATAGGAATAAAAAGGTTCGTTTTCCAAAGTTGGTTCTTACCTTAGGGGTATGCGTTATATTATGCTTGAAGCACTATCTAGAACTGGTTATATAACTGATATCTGGGAAAAGCTTTGTTGCATGCATAAATTGAAGTATTTTCATAAGGTACACTTGGCTTGCACAAAGCGCAGCATATTGCCGAAAGCGCGGAGCACTTATCAGGTCTGCAAATGGTTCGTGGCTGCTAAGGAGTAAGCACCGAACCCTTTTTTGTAGAATTATTATTTATTAGAGTTCGTTTCATTAGTGATTCCCCAATCAAGGGTTTGACATTTAAATTTTGTTTTTCGAAAACTCGCTGGACTTTTTCGGTGTTTATTTCAGAATTCAATGTGCATTTTTCTTTTTGGTGAATATCTTGAACGAATGAATTATTGATTTTTTGGGATGATTTATTGTGGCAATTCGGTGAGGATAAAAGTCGCTTATGGTCTATCTCGCCATTTTGGTCAGCATTAACAGTTCGTTTGCTGTATTTAACATAATTTTTCAGTATTTCTGCAGTCTGAGGTGTGTTTTTATGAAAAATTAAATTTTGAATTTAAAGATAAACGGAAATTTAATGACACAACCGGCTGCCAAAAACGCAAGTGAAATTTACTTCTAAGAACTTGGTTGACAAATTTTCCTTGGTTTCTCGCGCTTGGTTGAGCGAGAGTGCGGGGCATCAAGTAGTCTGCCTGTGATGGAACTGCGACTGAATCGTTGCAGTAGCCCGAACATGACACTTTCCATGACGACCATGAATGGCTTCATCTCACTGTCCTCCTTGCACTTGATAAACCTACTTAACCGACTGTCCACTCTAAGAGGGGGATGACAATGAACAATCAGTGCTTAGCTAGCAGGCGGTGAGAAGGTGGTGCTTCTCTATCTGCAGAGAAGTTGAACAGCCGGAAAACTGCATCAAATCGCACTTCTCGGCCTTTCCAACAATGCCACCCCGTCATCACGCCCCTGACTTATCGACACAGTTAATTTTCAATCTTGGCTGATTGTAAGTCGTACTCAACAGCCAGCTAGCGAAGCCTTGTAAGCCAGAAATACAGACCATTTTCGGTTAGAACCAAATTTCAAAAACTAAAGTAGGCGTACCTTTGTCGTTTTTTTTTCAGTTCAAATCGCAAAATCCATCCTCTGCCAATCACTGTGCTATAACATTCTTTAGAATAGACAGGGAATTGTATAATTGTTTTTTTTATCCAGAGTGGAATTAAACCTGGTAGCCTCTTAAGTGGGCCTTCGTTTTTTTTTTACTTTGTATTAAACGCATGTACTACTGGGGCAAAGGTTTCCAGGACGCGAATTCTAGGAAAAATGTTTTTTGTAGCTCCACCTCGCTACCCAGTCACCTAATGTTGTACCAATGTATTAAAAACCTAAATGCTCCTTTCTCTCTTCACAGTATCAAGTGACTGGGTAGCGATGTGGAGCTGCAATGAACGCCTTCCTTTGAAGTCGCGTCCCGGAAATTTTTGTGCTCAGTAGTACAGTGGTGAGCAGCTTTGTCTAGAGCGCGCCGACAGTACTCTGCGGAGCAAGTCAGCGGCATCTAACGTGAGGCTCTGGGTTTGAGATATGCGTCCGTGCGCATGCGCGGTAAAAACAGAGGGATGCCTGCTCATCGCTTCCTTGTCCAGCCCCCACCTTGCGAGTTCGTTTCGTGCCGCCAGGGCCGCACTGCCTGCATTTGGGACGTTATGACGGTGGCCAGGCCTTCGCCATGCCACCGTGTTTCACGAGTGTAACGAGACGGCCATTCAAGTAGGTGCGAGTGATGGCGGATGATTGCGCGTTTCTGCTTCCAAGTTCCTAGATCTGTACAGGTGCCAAATGCGGTGTCCCTTGAAGCTGATAAAACCGCGCGAAGACACGCAACCAAACAATACACCTGCAACGCATGGTGCGGGGTGGCAACGCGCTAACCTTATACGGACAATAGGAAAACATATACCAAACAACCAACTCGGCCCCATTCTTGCACTCTTAGCCCAGTGCGTGTTTGAAACGCGCTATAACCCTTTATCATATGCACTTGCTTTTGAAACGCGCGATCAGCCGATATCACTTGCACTTGCTTGCCTAGCCGCCTTGCGATTCGCGCGAAATGCGTTAGTTTTCCTGCCACTGTTACATAATATTCAGCGCGGTCCTGGCGGCGTGAAGCGCTAACACTGAGAGAAAAAGAGGCCGAGAGCCCATGAGCAGGCACTGCTTTATTTTGGCCTCGCATGCGCACGAGACGCATAAATCAAACGCAGAGCCTAACGTTACATGGCGCTGACTTACTCCACAGAGCACCGTCGGCGCGCTCTAAACAAGGGTGCTCACCACTGTACATGAGTATGCCATCATAAATCCTCATGATACCTTGCTCGCAGAAAATTTTCCTCTTTTACACGGTTTACTTCTTGGCTTCTGTACGTGATTTCAATATTCGTTTCAAATTTCTTACTCTGGGGCTTAAATAAAAATTTAGTTGCTTTTTCCTGCATTTAAATGTGATCTGGTAGTGTGTAACTACTATGAGAAATGATTTATACAGCTGTTTAATTTGAACTGAAGCAGTATGATGTGGTTAGGGGTAAATAATACATTCGTGTCATAAGCATACATTGCCACCTTTCGTCTTCTTAGGATGCTTGTGATGTCCACGATATCACAAGCATCCTAAGAGGGAAGCATCCTAATAGCGAAATAATATATTGCGGTAAAAAGTTATGCTTAAAACATTAACAAACTGTGGTCTTTTACCGATGCAGCTCGTTATAAACTTTATCGCAATTGCCGTATTGCATCCATTTATGATTTTTAACGGAATATCATGATAGAGTCAAAAGCTTCCCTTAAATTCAGAAAAAAATCTGTTGTAAACTTTTTGTGTCCAATATTTCAATATATACTATTTTTAAGGGTCAGTAACGAATCCTGTAAACTTTTGCTTTTGAGATCCGTACGGAATGGAGAAGTTGCTTTATGCTCGATAGACAACATGTTAAGGTGGATAGCCGGGCGAGCTGGATCGGATTCATTATGAACGTAGCGCAATAAACGAGGACTAAAGAATGAAGGACGACACAACAGCAATATTTCGCAACTAAGTATTTTTGAAAGAACACGGTTGAAAGAACAGAAGTCGGTTTATATTTCGTTTTATTTCAATAAAGATTTAGTTGCGAACTAGCTCTCAGGTCGTGTCTTCCTTCGTCTTTTTGCCCTCGCCTGTCGCGCTACCTATAGCATGAAAAAATAATAATTTCATGTGGTCAAAAATTACATCCTCAAATACTTTAGTAAGCACTGCCACCACCGACATTGCTCTGTAGCCTAAAAAGTTATCATCGTCCCCATCCTTGAAGACTGGTGTCACTTTTGCCAACTTTATGTCGTCTGGAGAGCCGTCCCTTACAAAAATTGCTTTTGTGATTCTTTTATAAAATCATTTAAATTTACTCAACAGAATGTAATGTGTTTCTATTGAATCTGCACGGAACTTTTGTCCAGAGTTTCAATAACTAATTGGCTACCGCGCTGTCTTAGGAACACAGCTAATGTCCTTTAAAAGAAACGCAGTAATGACTTGCTCTAGAAACTACTTCGAGAGTCTGTTTAGAAACCCTTTTTAGTAAACTCGTTTCATTGTAATGTGCTCCTTTTGAATCTTTATAGAAATTGTGTACAGTGCTACAAAAACTAATTGGCCACCGCATAGTTATAGGAATATGGCTGATGTCCTTTAAAAGAAATGCTCTAATAACTTGCTTTGGAAACTGTAAGAAATTGTTTAGAAACTCCTTTGAGTGCACTTCTTTCATTGTAATGTGCTGCTTTTGAATGTGTATAGAATTTGGACGCAGTGTTTCAATGACTAATTGGCCACCGCATTGTTATAGGGACACGGCTAACGTCCTTTAAAAGAAACGCCTTAATAACTCTATTTTGAAACTACTTAAAGGAATTTTATATAAATCTGTTTGAATGCATTCATTTCATTGAAATGTGATCTAATTGTTCCTGTATAAGATTTGAGTAACGAGTTCCACTAACGAAATGGCCGCCACATTCCTACAGAGGTCAGCTAGTGGCTTTCAAGAGACTCACTTTAATGACTCTTTTCAGAAATCTCTTCGGAAGTTAAATAGGAATATTTTTTCACACTCTTTTTGTTGCAGCGTGTTGCTTTTGAATCTGCAAAAATGCTGTAAATCATTTAGCCACAGCATTGCTATGAAATGGGGTTACACATTGATCTCCATTTCCTGGTGGGAAGGAAAACAGCCCGTAAGTGCATGATGTAACAACTGTTAACGATGTAAGAATGCAGGAAATAGAGAGCAACAGCACACCATACGCAATCAAGTAATTTTATTTCACTTAGCAACTTTTACAGTATATTAAGGATTAAATGTTTGCTGCACCTAGCGAGCCTTATTAATATGCAGCAATTGTGATGAAAATTGGTTGGAGGTGTGGCACGTAAGCAGTATCAGCACATTGTATCTAGGAACAATTAATTTTAGATTAAAATTATTTTTCACGCCACGTGAGCAACAAAGATCAGATCTCAATTACTGCTTACCCTTCCCCTTTGAATACCTCTTAGCATGAGCCTGCCTTAATTTTGATACATTTCTGCCCTACATAAGGTGCAAAATACTAGTTGGAGCCACAGCAAAAGGCTAGCTGCATGTTCGTTCTACGACAATTAAGTTAGAAAGCACTATGTGCCTTTATGTAGCATTCTAAAAGGATATCATTTAAAGCTGTTCAAGGACTGTGAGCATAATAAAAAGTGAACATGATCAAGGGATCAAACTTTTTTCAAGAACAAATCGAGATCTGTGCAGTATTAAAGTGACCTGTTATTTAAAGAGTATAGACACTTAATTTTGGTTCCACGTGTTCCTCTCTACAATGATGCAGAAGACATTACTATACATGAATCACCAGGAGGTATAACTTAAAAGTTAATTTTTCTTTCGTGCTGTTTCTGTTTCGACAACTGAACAATGAATGTGACGTTGAACTGCTTACAGGTCACCTGAGAAATGAAAAAAACAGCATATCGCTGACATTCATTGTCATTCCGGCTGTTGAGACTGGCTGCCCTTAGCATCGCAGTGAATTAAAATGACAAAGAAGCGATTATGTCGTTGTTTCTTCATGTCTCCCGTGACCTATAAGCATACTTTGATGTCACAGTCATCGTACGGATGCTAAACCCAAAACAGCGCGAGAATGAAATTCGGTTATAAATTATTGAGCGGTCGTGGTCGTACCACAATACCGCATAGTATTATACACGGAATTATTGTATCCATGTATAATAATGCCTTATGCATCATTACAAAGCAAAAAAACATTCTCCCATTACTTAGGTGTCCGTACTCCATTAAGCACCAGGAATAAGAGCAAGACACAAAATACAATAATGAGCAAAAGAAAGAGTACAATATTCATTTCTAATCTACATGACTGAAAATCATCTCATGAGAATGAAAATTTTAAGGAGTACTTAATGATGATGATGATTATAGATTTTTATGGAGCAAAGGCATCTAAGGCCAAAGAGCGCCATGACACAAGGTATTTTTCTTTTTCTCAAGGTGGGGTCAAAGACCCGTTTTCCAAGCATTTCACCCTAAATAAGCCGAGCACCAGACCAGGGGAAAGCTTGTACCCATTGTATCAGCGGTGGGTACCCGGCGGCACTGGGGATCGAACCCCGCGCTTCCCGCATGCGAGGCGGATGCTCAACCACTTGGCCACCGCTGCGCTCCAAGGAGTACTTAACATCTGATCCTGAGCAGTAATGAGCGAGTTAACCATCACGCATATTACTGTTTACCAAGGGGTGAGCATTGGTTGGCATTTAGGTTCTGACCGGTTTGCACTGCCTCCTAATAACCACAAAAAAATGTACACTAAATCCATTACTCTGCCCAACAAAAGGACAGGTTTCTTTTATTGCATATATGTCACTTGTCTTTTCCTGCACTGTTTTGCGTATACAGCTTGGTTCACCCATGTGGATTAGAGAGTGGTCAGAATAGGACGCTATAGAGTTGGCTGTTCGACAATCTTTGTTAGGTGACAACATGAGCTGTGAATGTCATCTATTACACCCCGTTTTCTTCACTCAACTGCTGCTGCCAACATGCAAATAATTTTACACCTATGCACATGATTTCGTGAGCTATGCTTAAGTACTGCCTGGAATCACAATAGGGAGGTTGCTCCTAACAATCTAGGAGATCATCAGAAGCAGGCTGCCAAATTCATTTCTCAAGAAAGGTGTGATGTGCTGTAGTAGTTGAGTGAACAAAAATAAAAATGAGAAGAAAAGCCACATCCTGTTGAAAGGAGTAACAAAACAAATATTTCGAAAACCAATCTGTTTCATGTTCGTTGCATTCTTTTATAGGAAATAATAAGAATGATGGACGTGCTGGGATATAAAGAACCAACACATTTGACATATGCAAACGCTTGACATGAGGTTTGCCTTTCTAACCATGCTACTGTAAACATATTTAGTTTGTAATTAAGATCTTTTCATTGATTGCATTATTCTGAAAATAAAAATTGGCCACAGGAAGCAGTTTGTTCATGCCGGCGCTTTCAGCTATTCTTTGAATGTGATCTTCATTGCGCATATCCTGCGGTAAAATATTTCGATTGCATAGACACAAGTATTTTCTACCATAAAATGTGCTGATGACTTGCAGTAAGCCGATGATGTGACCTGGCAGGCAGAATATGAGGTGCGTCATTCTTGTGTGTGCAGGGATAAGGAGGTATTAGGTAGGCGCCACCCATGCTTGCCAGTCTGAAGTACCCAGATGTCTGTGTATAGGCCAAAGAAAAAAAATCTGTCAGTGAGACCGAGCACACAACTGCTCTCACACTAATGCAAACAGAAGCAACAATCAGATCAGTATGTTTAAGCAGTAGCACTCTGGTCATCTAACTTTGAAAAGATTGCTAGCAGCACAATACTGAAAGTACGACTTATAAGAGAACTGTAAACACCATCCAGCTCCGACTGATACCCCTGCCATATTGAACCATTTCATGATAATGAATAGTAGTATTACAATAGCGTGCGGCAATATTCTTCTGATACATAAAATATTTATTGCCGTTATAATGCACGACATTCACAATCACTTGTTTCTAGAGAATTAATTCACCTTCAGTGTTTTGCAACTGACTGGTTAATTCCAGCAAGAAAATTAGCGGCACTGCAAACTGAGAACAGCTCTCTCTCAACCTCCATAGCTGATAGGCAGCACGGAGCATCTACATCTGGGTCTCTCAGACTGGTGCCTCAAACACAGTAATTGCACTCACTAAACATCTGGCAAGACATAGATGCTGGCGACCCCCTTTGTTAAGGAGGAGAGCACTTCATGAATTCTGAACCTGCTCCATTTCGAAAGATTTTTGATTTTCGGCACCACTAACGCTGGGTTGATAGTGCTGAAATAGCTGTAAAATGATTGTGGATGTATTAACAATGTGAAGTTACTTTTAAAACTGCTTACCCGCCTAAACATTTGCCTACAATAAATGACTACATTCAGTTACAGACGCATTAAAAACTCACGATATCATAGCGCTCTGCTAGTGATATCAATAAAGCATTGTTTCAGTTGCTGCAGAAAATCAATGAGATTACAGCCAGGTGAATGAATCAGCGCCAATACCAAACGCATGACAAAACACAATGTAAAATTGTAAGCTTTTTATGGCACGGCACTACAGCGCGAGCGGAAGCTCCAATTAGACATCTCGACGAAATTTAGGTGTCGGTACCTCTCTCACTGAAGAACTACGTGTCACCATTGAACACATTAAGTCTTTTGAAATAAAAATATTTAAAAGCACACCCAAAAAGAACTTTATGCACAGTTTGCAATGGTACAGCCCAATGTGTGCAATTACAAGAACGAAAGCATTCCCAGCACAGTGCAGTGACACGTTGGAAGGTCTAAAGATGTGTTACTATTTTTTTCTTTGTATAAGTTCATTATTGGAGCAATTCGGAGTATGCTTCAAATGCCAAAAAATAAACCAATCAACCAAATCCAGTGCCCTCAAAATGCTTAATGCTCTCTGTGAGCGAACAACGCCGGAAAGGAATTCAGAACAGTTATTTTCGTGGCGAAAGTCATCGGCAACATTTCTTGTGCATTTGACGTGCGCAACTAAGACAGCTGTAGCTGCATTGTCATTCCACTTCCAGGCACTGAATGGCGGCGCACTGTGCGCATTTTAACATGGAATAGGCAGGCCATGTTTTTTTGAGCTTTGACTTGTACCCTGTACACACACACACACATAAAACACAAGCACGAAAAACTAAATGCCGAGAACCACTGCCACAGGGAAGCATACGCCGTTCCAACAGAATGCTTTCCACGCGTTGGTTCCATTCATTGAAATAGTGAGGGCAAATATGCCATGAAATCAAAAGCATGCAACTATACTACATATCACAACTTCTTCGCTGCGGAGAAGTTATAAGCGCGAAGCGACGGTTTCCATGGCTGTCTGACTGGCTCGCGGTCACGTGAAGACAGCGCACTTGCGGAAGCGGTTGCGTCGAACTCGAACTTCTACTGCACACCGAAGAAGTGACAGAACACCCAGCAGCATTTACAGCACTTCACGCACCTCACCAAAACATTTTGAAAGAAAATTTCAAGCACTCTACCCGCATTCGCAAGCAATCCTCCCGGTAGTTCTTTCTTCCACGTTGTTGCCGGCATTGTCACGGCGTGGTGCAAGGCGCAATACTTCTTCCGATATCTTCAGAACAACTTTAGGCGCTTCAGAAGATCTTTCAAAGCGCACAAGTCGCACACCAATTTTTAGCACATTCAGAGAACCACAGTGCGAAAACGCCAGAGAAGGCGCAACACGAAACGTAACGTTACTAGACAAAAAACTCCGCCCGAAATGCGACCCACCAACAAAAAGAACATGGCGCCGCATCCTGCCGCAGCTGTCGACTTTGGGGATTGGACTGGATTGGCTTCGACTGGCTTGTTTTGCCGCGGCACCTGACGGGAGTTTCAGTTTCCTTTGGAGCCGGTTACTCTTGGGAGTAGTAGTAAGTGTTTATTAAAAAACAATAATAAAAATGGAAGTTGAAAGATTTTTGCTAACTCCGGCATCTGCCATCACTGTGGCGGCAGCTGAGCTGGAGCAGCGGAAATAATGAATAGCAGGCAGTATGAAGAAGTGAAATGAAAGAGGTGAGGGGACAGCAAGGAAGGACATAGGGAGTGGTCACATATACTCTCTTTACAAAGGGTAACAATAAAGTTGTCCAGGTTGTGCGCATGTACAGTCAAGAAAGAAAAAATAAAAATAAAAACACGCGCACAACACTTAGCACACAACCGCTGGAGTGGGGCGCCAAGCTGTTAATCGTCCTAGGTAGTGCACGCGAAACGTTCGGTGACTGCGCGTCATTGCCTGGCGCAAAACAGACGCCTTCCGCCTCCTATTTTTTTGAAGATAATGGAAACGTCATAAGAAAAACTTGTTTTGAGTAGAATGAGTGTCAAGCCCGTCTGTTCGAGAAATGCACAGAGGCTCAATACTCTTGGGAGCGAAAATTCGTATTGAGCGGCAGGGTTCATAATTAGGAGCAGTGCTAGCATACCATTGGGCCTCTTTCCTGTAGTGGCCACCAGTCTCAACTACATATTTCCTATGCTGGGAAGGAATGTGCTGGGTGTGGCCATTATAAGCCGCTCCTCTACACTATGGCTTCTGGGGCTTGCTTGAGGGAATTGTCAGTGTTGGCTTCGCGTCTAACCACAGATGTGCTTGACAAGCCTGTGGACATTCCTTTCACACAGTACTTTGGCAGCGATGTACTTAATGTGCTTGATCCCTACACATTAGGTCTTGAGAACGAGACTACATGTTCTCGCTTGGGGCCGGGGCGTGCTGGGACGACGCAGGAATCTGCGTGGGCATGGCCCTTAATTTACAAAACTCTCAAAGTCAGCTTCTCTTTAACGCGGAAGGGATCTTTACCAATCAGGCCAAACCTGTTTTAGGGACATATAGGGTGGAGCGCTGGAGAAATGTATTGTCAAAAATGTCGCGCCCCTTTCGTGCCCGCGCTTCTGGATCGCATTGTTGCGGTGATAAAGGGATTAGGTGAAGTTCTTCCAAGACATTTATGCTGAGGTGAAAAGCACCCTGAACCCGTTGCAATCGCAACGGAAAGGGGAAACGCAGCTTTGCCAGTCCTGAGCGCTGCACCGAACTCCTTCCCCTAGGACGAGCCGCGAAGCCGTGGTAGAAGTGTTTTTGCTATACAGGAAACGTGACTTACGAAGTTTTGAAACTACTCTGCTATTACTGCACCGAATTATTGTCCTGCAGTGCGTCATGTGCTTGGTCGACAAACACCGTTCATGGTAGAACACGTGCGCAATGCTTATGCTATACACAGGCCGTTACGGGAAATATTAAGGCCCATTATTTCGCCGAAGAAAAAATAGGAAATAACTTATGCAGACACAAATCAACATGAGCTCGAGAAATGGTGAATGCAGTAAGTAACTTCAGCGGTGAACAAGGCTACTCCTATTCGCGCTCATTAGTCTATAGTGAGAGCTGATCATATTTAGCCGTTCATCGAGGAACAATATTCGTTTACAGATATTTGTATGCTTTGTTTAGCCCATTTCCGGAGATTTCAAGCGATCGCAATGGCAATGAGGTTGTTTTTTACTGAATATAGGAAACGAATACATATATGAATCATGACTCCTGACGAATTCATTTTCGAGGTCAGTGATTGATGCAGTGGTGCCTTTTGAAAATGTAATGCTATATGTTTGCAATGAATTATTTCTAGCGTGCACAGGTGCACTTTGGTATCAAATTTTACCGCGTTTTTACCGCGAAAGGAGGGAACTGATGCAGTGAAGACAGTGAACAATCTCTTTACAATTTGGATCATAACGACGTTTAACCGAGAGAATTCAATAGATGACTGCGAATGGAGCGAATTCATTCAGCGAAGGCAGGATACAAGATTTATAAAAGAGACTCAGTATGAAGTCTTACGGTGAAAATTCTTTTGAATTTGTTTTGATTGCGAACGGAGCGAGTTCATATAGCGAAGGCTCAAAACAAGCTCTATAATATTTGACTCATTATAAAGTCTTACGGAGGCAATTCTATTTAATTTTTTTTGACCCAGAACAGAAAGATTTTATATAGCGAAGGCACAAAACATGGTCTATAAAATTACTCATATTAATTTCTTTTTACCGAGCATGTTGTATCGAATCTGTTGGGCTCAGAACAGAGAGAGCTCGTAAAGAAAGGGCACAAAACAAGCTCTATAAAATTCGACTCATTATAAAGTCTTATAGAGGAAATTGTATTGAATTTATTGCGACTGCGAACGGAGCGAGTTCATATAGCGATGGCGCAAAACGAGCTCTATAAAATTAGACTTATTTTGCAGTCTTACGGAGCTTGTTCAATAGAATCTGTTTGTACTCAAACACTGAGCGTTTGTATAGCAAAGGCACAAAACAAGGTCTATAAAATTCGACTCATTATGGCGTCTTGCAGATGCAATTCTATAGAATTTGTTCTGACTGCGAACGGACTGAGTTCATATAGTGAAGGCAGAAAAGAAGCCCTATAAAATTTGGCTGATTATGAACTTTTATTGAGCCAATTCAATTGAATCCCTGTTGACTGCGTACAGAGCTAGATTTTATAGTAAGGTCTCGTCAAAGATTAAATAGAATGCTTAATGAGCTGGCTCGAAAGGCGGCCAGTCTCTATAGAGATACTTTAGAATCATTGGGCTCTATAAACAAGTTAAAAAAAAAAAAACTCGATATTCATTTTTGTAAGAGGCGCCAGGCAAAAATGTTCAAATAGAAATTAAAGCTGGTGTATAACTAATTTCATATGCAACTTGCTAACTACTACAGGTAGGATGTCGTCCACTGCCGGTGCTACACGGTTTTAAGTCCATGTATAATGTATTGCACATCGTCAGATAAGCCTTCGTGGTCCGTCTTTAGATGTCTCGGGTACTCCACCGATTTTACGAAGTACTTATTCACAGTAGTCAGTTCATCAGTGCCATCTGTTTGGTGCCCATTAATCAGTGTTGCTGTTGGTGATTCCGTTTGGCATGTATCGTAGCGTCCCGTAGTGGTGACGACAGTCGAAGCAGCGATGAAGACGGACAAAAGGGTCTTTTAAAAGAAAACTGTTTATTGGGCTGACTTGCACCCAAAATGGACTGAATCACTCGGCGGCGAAGCAACAAGTGTGCTCGGCGGTCGTCGAACAGAATGCCAGCCGCTGTCGGCCGTGCTCAATTTAAAACTGATAGCGAACTTTCGAGATAAAGCGTGCAAAGTTACTAGAAAATTCCGGAACAACTTAGAATCAGCTCTGCCTGGCTGCGATCAATCGAGAAAAATCTAGTCGCGCCTTGCGTTGCAAACAAAGCGATGAAGTGGTGTCTCGGCAGATTAGAAAATCCAACAAACACTGCAAATATTCGCGACATTACTCCTCTCTCAAAGAAGCATTGACCCGATGCATTAAAATAAATAATGCGACTAGTAAGATAAAAAATTGATCTTGCGAAAATATAGCATGGAAATGCAGCAGCCTTTAGCGCGCATAATACGGCTTCAGACGGACTACATGGACAACTTCTGGTCGTACGCGGCATCTCTCGGATGCAGTCATTGCGTCAGGGATGACTTCATAATCGTGTTCACCTAGCCGACGAAGAACCTTGTACGGGCCAAATAGCGGCGCAAAACATTTCACTCAATCCACGGCGGCGAATGAGCGTCCACACCAAGACTTGGTCTCCTGGCTTGTATTCCGCGTTGCGTCTTCGTAGGTTGTAGCGTCTGGCGGCGGACCGCTGCTCATCTTTCATCCGTAATAGGGCAAGTCTTCGAGCTTCTTCTGCGCGTTGAAGGTAAGCGGCAACGTCGACGTTCTCTTCTTTTGTAACGTTGGGCAGCATGGCGTCTAGCGTGGTCGTGGCCTCCCTGCCATGGACGAGCCTAAAAGGCGTCATCTTGGCGGCCTCCTGCATGCGGTGTTGTAGGCGAAGACGACGTAAGGCAGGATGACATCCCAAGTTTTGTGTTCGGCATCGACATACATGGCGAGTATATCACCGATGGTTTTGTTCAGGCGTTCGGTCAGTGTGTTGGTCTGCGGATGGTATGCAGTTGTCCTTCGGTGGCTGGTTTGGCTGTAACGCAGCATGGCTTGTGTTAGTTTCGCCGTGAATGCTGTTCCTCTGTCCGTGATGAGCACATAGGAGGCACCGTGTCGAAGAAGAATGCATTCCACGAAAAATTTGGCGCCTTCTACTCCTGTTCCGTTCAAAAGGACTTTCCCCTCGGCGTAGCGGATTAGGTAGTCGGTCACTATGATGATCCACTTATTTCCAGATGTTGGCGTTGGACAAGGGCGAAGCAAGTCCATGCCGATCTGCTGAAACGGCATTGAGGGAGGTTCAATGGGGTTCAGAAATCCTGCTGGTCGTGTGGGAGGGGTCTTTCGTCGCTGACAATCTCGGCAGGATTTCACATAGCGTGGGACATCGGCATACAGTCGGGGCCAGTAATACTTGTCTTGAATGCGGCGGCGCGTGCGAGTAAACCCGAGATGTCCAGCTATCAGCTCGTCGTGTGAAGGCTGTAGAACTTCTTCTCGGAGACAAGCAGGTACAACAAGGAGGTAGGCTGTCTTGCTCGCTGCAAAGTTCTTCACGAGGACCTCATTCTGCACACAGAAGAAATACTGTCCTCGCTTGAATGAAGCGGGTGGTGAAGAAACCTTGCCTTCCAGCTACTCGATGAGGCGTTTTAGGTCGAGGTCTGAGCGTTGCTGCTGGGCAAAAGAGCTGGGGTTGATGGGTCCCAGGAAGGCGTCCTCATCGTCGTCCGGCGGCGGTGTATCTACAGGGGTTCATGAGAGGCAAACGACGTGAAAGTGCTTGCGTCCGGGCTTGGAAACGACGGTAAAGTGAAACTCCTGGAGACGCAGACTCTATCTAGAGAGTCTGCCAGAGGGGTCCTTCAAATTGGCGAGCAAGCACAGCGCGTGGTGATCGCTTACCACCTTGAATGGTCGTCCGTACAGGCAGGGGCAGAATTTTGACTTGGCCAGGATGATGGTAAGGCATTCCTTCTCACTTCTCGAATAGTTAGCCTCGGCCTTGGAAAGAGAACGGCTAGCGTATGCGATGACCTTCTCCAGTCCGTCGCTTTTTTGAACGAGAACGGCACCTAGGCACACGCTGCTTGCCTCGGTATGAACTTCAGCATCGGCGTTTTCATCAAAATGCGCTAGTATCGGTGGTGACTGTACACGACGCTGAAGTTCAATGAAGGCTTCTGCTTGCTGCGCTTCCCATTTAAACGGCACGTCTGTTTTCGTCAGCTGGGTCAAGAGCTCGGCGATGCGCAAAATGTTTTTTACAAATCGTCGGTAATATTAGTTGGTTTATTGGGGTTTAACGTCCCAAAGCAGCTCAGGCTATGAGGGACGCCGTAGTAGAGTGCTCCGGAAATTTCGACCACCTGAGGTTTTTTAACGTGCACTGACATCGCACAGTACACGGGCCTCTAGAATTTCGCCTCCATCGAAATTCGACCACCGCGGCCCGGATCGAACTCGCGTCTTTCGGGTCAGTAGCCGAGCGCCGTAACCACTGAGCCACCGCGGCGGCTACGTCGGTAATATGCGCACAGTCCGACAAATCTGCGCACTGCTTTCTTATCTGCCGGCGGTGGGAACTGTTAAATAGCAGCGGTTTTCTGCGGGTCCGGGCGTACTCCCTCCTTGCTAACGATGTGGGCTAGAAACAGTACCTCTTCGTAGACAAAGTGACACTTCTCTGCCTTCAAGGTTAGGCCAGACGACTTGATGGCGTCTAGTACTGTTTGAAGTGTTTTGAGGTGCTCTTCAAACTTCGAGGCGAAGACAATGACGCCGTCAAAATGTACCAGACAAATTTGCCACTTCAGGCCTGCCAGCACTGTATCCATTACTCGCTGAAACGTCGCTGGTGCGGAACAGAGACCAAATGGCATCACCTTGAACTCAAACAGCCCATCCGGAGTTATTAATGCTGTCTTCTCGCGATCTCTTTCGTCGACCTCAATTTGCCAGGAGCCGCTCTTGAGGTCCATCGATGAGGAATATTTGTCGTTGCAGAGGCGGTCTAGTGTGTCGTCGATGCTGGGGAGAGGGTACAGGTCCTTCTCTGTTATGTGGTCCAAGGGGTGGTAATCCACGCAGAATAGAAGTGCACCGTATTTCTTTCTCACTAGTACAACCGGTGCCGCCCATGGGCTGTTTGAAGGCTGGATGACGTCGTCGCGAAGCATTTCTTCGACTTGGTCCCGGATGGCTTGTCGTTCTCGCGGTGACATAAGGACGAAGAGGTCTGACGTGTTGGTCTGTTATAATGCGATGCTTGGCATCTTCGGCGATGCCAAAAAACACTCACTGTAGCTTTCAAGCCCATTGCGGATATGGTCCTGTTTGTTCCGGTGCAGGGCTGCGTTGATGTCGAAAGTGGGCAAGTTCTCTTGGTCTGGCGAATCTTCTACGGAGGGGTCGGAGAGGGCGAATGAGTCTCTTACGTCGGATATTTCGTCGAAGAAAGCAATCGTCGTTCCTCGGTTAATGTGTCGGCATTCTTCGCTGAAGTTTGACAGCAGTACTTCGGCCTGGCCATTGCGGAAATGCGCGGTGCCTCTTGCGATGCTGATTCCTCTGTCTCTATAGAAGCAATTGCATGTTGCCCTCGATGATGGCTTCAGCGTTAATGACTTCCGTGGCGGCTACGGTCAAGATAACGCTTTGACGGGGTGGGGCGCTCATTTATTCCTACAGGATACTCAAGGCAACGTGATTTTCTCGACTTTTCATCGAAGCGATTGCTTCGTCCGTCGAAAGCGTGATCAGCTTGAATCGCAGGTCGATGATCGCCTGATGCTCATTAATGAAATCTATACCCAAGATCACTTCGCGGGAGCATTGCGGTAGCACAACAAAGGTCGCAGGATAGGTATGTCCTTTCACAGTGACTCGCGCTTTGCATCGTCCTGATGGCGTAATGAGGTAGCCCCTGCGGTGCGAATATTTGGGCCGTCCCACGCCGTTGTGACGTTTCTCAGCTGCGCAGCGAATGTTCCATTCATCACCGAGTAATCGGCTCCTGTGTCGACTAGAGAGGTAACTTTCCGGCCAACGATAGTCACTTCAAAGTCGGAGGTCCTTGCTATTGCGTTGCATGTCGCTCTCGGAGTCGGGTCACGGCTTCGTCGCGTATGCGAGTCGCGGTTGGGGCGTGTGGTCGAAGCTCTTCTTGGTGGCGCCATCGTTTTCAAGGCAGTTTGCGTCGTGGTCGGCTTTCTGATTGTGTGCGGCGTCGGTGCAGCGAGTGTCGGTTCTTCGTACTGTGTTGCGGGTGCAGCGTCTTCATGAGGCGTGGTCGGTGGAGGATCTTCGGCGTTTTGCTCATGAGCAACCTCATCTCCAGAGGTTGCTGCCTTTAGTTTCCCCTCCGGGGCCCGGAGACCTTCCTCATACCGCGGATGCGTAGCTGCGGCGTGGCGACGCAAAGCGGGAGGTTGACGGCGATGGTGAGAGCGAAAAGCGATTCGGCGTGTACTCTTCTCGACGCAGGTACTCGTCGATTTCCTGCGGACGTTGTCCGAAGCGTGACCAGTATTCACTGGGTTCGACACTGTCTCCGTCCGTACTGCGTCCATACTATCTCATCCTGTCCATGAGTGTTCGTCGTTGTGACTTCGTTCTAATTCTCATTTTGCAAGTATGTCCCGTTACAACCAGCTAGCTCAAACAGAAGTATTGCTATAATTTTTCTGGTTGTTTGAGCATGGCACAGAAAAGGCTTTCATAGTATCTGAGTCTTTCTTTCCTGCGGTTAGTTTTGAACCTTGTTTCAGAGCTCCTTGGATCACTTTAATATATTTTGGTCACGTGTTTGTAGGCAATAATATTTCTTGGCGTTTTTATTTTCAATGCGTTTGAATAGCTCTACATCTAACCATGGTTTCTGTGTCTTCTTGTGTTTATAATGAGCAGTCGTCAATAAAAACGCTGAACCATAACCAGTGAGTATTGGTTTCAATGAATTCTGATATGCCTTGCTTGCGTTGAATTCTGGGTAAATATCTCGCAGTCCAATGCTGAAATTAGGCATCTGAATTGTTCTATCGTATGAGAGTGAATATTTCGATGAAAACGTAGCTCGAAGAGAGGGGGGTGTGGTTTTTTATTTCTGAGGACTACTGAGTTTGCAAGAGAAAATATTGGCAGATGGTCACTAAGATTAGCTGCAATAACACCTGTGACTATGTCAGCGTCGTCTATATTTGAGACACAGACGCTGAGCAGAGTAGCACCAGTGGGTGACAGCCTAGTTGGTCGGTCGATATGATTTTTGCAACCATGGCTTAGCATTGGATTTGTTACTTCTGCGGACCATGTTTCAGACACGTTCATATTAATGTCTGAGTTTGACTTTATTTCCACAAACAAGGAGATACAATGGTTGTGGTGGATACAAGGCGGAAAAGCTGCTCAGGGGCAGCTTAACTCGCCCCAAGTACCGTTACAGTGGCTACAGCAGAACGGAGAGAAGGTTTGTGAAGAGGGTGGAAGCTGAAACAAAAGCAAAAAAACCCCGAAAAGATACATTTCAAATAGTAAAAAGAAAATAAATGAAAAAATTGCCGGTGGTTTAACTCTAGTCCAACCTAGAGTGAAGCGATAGCTACAGCTGGCCGGGTGGAGCCTGCTCAGTTGAATTGCAAAGTCGGTCTTTCGTTGCTCAATTTTGCTGGGCGTTACTTCTTCATCTTCGTCCGACTTGACACGGCGCACGCGCACAGCTGTTGCAGCTCGGTTTCGCCGGCGCGCCATGCCGCCAGCAACAGCAGCTGCTCCGCACCACGTGGCTGGTCACGTCACCAACCACGTGATGAATGACGTGACAAGCCACGGCGCCGCGCCGCCGGCAGCTGCTCCGCACCACGATACCAACCACGTGACAGCGTGGTCGCGCAGCCATTCGGTGGCGGCGCAGCCACAGGGTGGCGGTGCAGCCGCGCTGAAGGCTCGAAATGCTACCGTAATGTAGCTATCGCTACAAAAAAAAACGCCGTACACAGCTTATTACAGAACACTGTCATGCGCACGAAAATATTTGTGCTTAAGTGAGCACGTCGATGTTACATTGAGACAGGTCATTTAGCAACTTCGGCAACCTGTAGCTTAACATTTGTTGACCATAATTAGTGCGCGGATGAGGAACACACCATCTCCGGATCTCGAGTAGTGCAGTGGGCTCCGCGTTCTGTTAGATTAGCGATAGAGCGAATATTGCCTATTCTATTCTTTGTGTTTTTACGGTAGGATAAAACCAGGCGGTGATTCAATAAGGCGGGAAGTGTCGGGGTTCTAAGATCACAGAAATGGTGAGTAGAATGAAAGTCGTGAGGCTTATGGCATATGATGCGGAGAAATTTTTCTGGATGGCAAGCAGTCTGTGAATGTTTGTACTAGTTGTCCCCTATACAAGACACTAGTAATTAAGATGGCTGAGGAAAAGTGCATTATATATTTACAGTTTTACGGAAAAGGGAAGACGTCTGACAGAACCGACTAGACCCAGCACCTGAGATAGTTTACAGGTCAGAAAATTTATATGCGAGTGCCAGGACATATTATGATCAAAGTGCATGCCCAAACATTTGAATGTTCATAAAACTTCTATTTTAGAAGTATTTGATAGTATATCACTAGGTACCGCTGTGTTCATATTTTTCGGTTGAAAGATTAACGCCTTTGTTTTAACTGTGTTTTAACAGGCCATTTCCAATAGACCACAGGTGTAACTTCGAAAGCACGTGGTAAGCATGTAGTGTTAGGTCATATGGAGATTTGGAGAAGACAAGTGTAGTAACATCAGCATACATAATGAATGTGGTATTGGGATCAATGCTAATGAGAACGTTAACGAAAATGTTAAACAATTGAGGACCCAAAATGCTTCCTTGGGGTAACCTACAAAAACACGAAGGACGTTAGATGATATGCCATTCACATGCAAGAACTGCTTTCTATGTCTTAGGCATGATTCATTAAGTTCAGGGCGATGCCACGAATGACATAGTAACATAATTTGCAAAGCAGAAGTTTGGGGTCAATGGAGTCGAAGGCTTAGGAGAAGTTGACAAAAACGCCTAAATTTAATAAGCGCTCCTCAAATTTCTTTAGGATTAGCTCTTTCTTTTTAAGGAGCGCCAGTTCGGTCGACATGCCTTCGCGGAAGGCGTGTTGAAGCGGAGTTATTAACTAATGCATATCTAGAAACTTACATAGACTACAAAAAATGATCTTCTCTAGTCCTCTGGAGAAAATTGGAATTATGGAGATGGGCCTACAATTAGAAATTTGAGCTTTGTCACCTGTTTTGAAAAGAGCAAGCACCTTTCCTACCTGTATTTATTTTTTTGCAAATTGGCCTTTTTAAAAAAAATATTGTGAACATGATCAAGAACACGTGAAATTAGGTCAAGGACATACATCACGGGCCCGGTCTGCAGGTCGTCAACATCACAGGCAATATTGTTGCTCACTTCTTTGGAAAGCATTTATTTCTTCACGTTCGTTTCTAGGGTGAAGAAAAATTGATTCTGTGCAGTGTGCATTAATATAAAGGCTGGCATTCACACTAGCAGTTTGGTGACCATTAGTGCTGAAATGGTCGTCTAAACAACAGGGAAGTACATCAGCACTCATTTCTACGCCGTTCACGGCAATGTGCATTTCGGGTGTTGCCCTCAAGTAACGATTCATTAAATCATTTAGCTTGTGCCATTATTTTCGGCTATTGTTTTGGCACATGAGAAAGTTCGCTTCAAAATATAAGCTTGCAAGGATTTGTAGTGCTGTGCGAAAGAAGCTCGAGCCTGAGAGCAATCGTGCTGGAGCTGAGTGCTCCAGAGCGCACAGACAGCAAACCGGGTTCACAGAGTGTAAAACTGGAGTCGTGTATAAAATCCCCCTCTCCTGTGTGAGGAGGTACATCGGCCAGACGGGCCGATGTATTAACGAGCGGTTGGCAGGGCATCGCAGGTCGTTGAAGGGCGCAGCTTCCTCTAATCTCGCCTTTCACTGCAGAGGGTGAAAATATTGTTTTCCACGATTGAACAAGACCAGCGTCTTGTTTAAACACAGGGATCAGGTATGCAGGGAGTTTGTGGAAGCGTACCTGATCATGAAAGAATCAGATGACTGTGTAGCCTCACCATCTGTAGGCCTGGTTGATAGGGAGGTGCCTTTTTTGCGCAGCTTTTTTAGCGCAAGCACGCGGTATGGAGTGTTAGCTTGACTGGAGTGTGCCCGTGAGTTGCTTTTTCTTTGTTTTGTATCTTGTCTTTGACGATGCGGAGGTTGCTTTTAGGTGTGTGATCACATTGGCATCACGTTACATGTGCCAAGATAGTGTGTGATAGTGTTTGCGTCTTCGCAATTTTTCCTCGAATAAAAAATCAGTTGATAGTCTTCGCCCGTGTCGTGCTTTCTTGTTCTCTGTTTTCGTTTCTTCGCGCAGTTAAACAGGAAAACTAACAGCCTCAGTTACGGAGGCAAGATATTAACATCTTTCGAACTGTCCAAGTCCTTCGTCGTCTCCCGCCAATACTTTCGAACTGTTTGGCGATGGCGTCACCGTTCTCGCCCTTTTGGACACAGACGCTGCTGTTTCTGTTATTCGCGCCGCCCTTTGTTGAAAGTTATGTAAAGTGACGAAGCCTGTTTCGAACTTTTGCCTCCGCACTACCAGCTCTCGCATCGCATTCAACCTCTATCAGCGTGTACAGTTGACCTTGTTATCCTAGACGTTTTTACATCACCTAGTTTCTCCTACTGTCCCGCTGTTCTCACGATGTCGTTCTGGGATGCGTCTTTCTGACTCGCCATCACGACATCATCATTGCGCCCGGCGCAGCAGTGAACTGTCTCCTTTTTGTTCCTACTTCTTGTGCGACACCTTTACCCCGTAGCGGCAAAACGCCGGTCGTTAAAGATACGGCCATTCCTGCCTTCTCTACACCCCTGGTGCCCGTCTCTTGCGACTACTTTTATAATTCGACTGTTCTGTTCAATCCGAATGATGCTGCTGCCCATCGCCCGAATTTCCTCCTTCCTTTCGTTTTTCTCACTGTCTGGGATGGCAACAGCGAAATTTACGTATCAAATACTCTTTTCTTGCCCCTCCACGCTTCTCCGTGGCGAATGCCTGGGACATGAATACTTATTATATCACGCCCTCACATGTTCGGTCTCTGACGACCCAGCCCCTCTCCAGATAGATTCCATCGATTTGCTTGCTGCTGCGCCAAACGAAGACTCTGCTTCTGTTTTTTCCCGTTGTATTGATGCCAGCCAGTCGCCAGCCCAACGCGATCAGCTCGTCGCATTGCTTCAGAGTTTCCTCCGTCTTTCTACTTCCCGGGCACCTCTCTTTGGCGCACATCCGTCATGACTCATTTGGATAGACACCGGCACGCATGCCTATTCGCGCCAGTGCCCATGCCTCGTGGCGGGCACTGAACGCAAAGGCATTACCGAAGAAGTTGCTGACATGCTTCAGAGCTGCGTCATTCAGCGCTCGCACAGCCTCCGGGACTTGCCAGTGGTTCTCGAATGGACGAAGGACGGATCCTTCCTTTTGGTGTTAATCCCCGTCGACTCATGAACATTACACGAACTGATCTGTGTCGTCGTGTTCGCTGCCCGGCGGATTACCGTCTTGGGTCACGGTTTCTCAAAATATGGTGTTCTTCGCGATCCTCCCAAGCTGCATGCAGTGACCGAGTTCTCTCGACCGACCTTCCTGTCAGAGCTTCATAGCTTCATAGCGCTGTACTCTTACTTCCGCAGCCTCGTGCGAAATTTCGCTTCCATCCTGTCTCCTTTGTCTAAACTGCTTGCTGGCGACTCCAACCTCTCCTCTTGGACACCATCCTCTAATCCGCCTTCTCCACTCTCCAGCGCCTTCTTATTTCCCCTCATATTCACGCTATTTTGACCCCGGCCAACGCACTGAAATTCAAGCTCATGCCAGGAGCGTGGGCCTCAGCGCAGTTATGACACAACGAAAACCGGGCTCCACTGAACAGAGTGTTGCGTATGCCATTCACACTTTCACCACAGCCGCAAGGAATTATTCCGGAACGGGAAAAGAATGCGTGGCTATCATCTGAGCTTTTGGCTAGCTCCGGCCTCTCATTTATGGTAACCCATTTTCTGTCGCAACTGATTACCGTGCCCTCTTATGGCGGTCTTCACTCAAAGACCCCTCCGGCCATCTTGCTCGTTGCGCGTTGCGTTTAAAAGAAGTCGCCTGTCGTTCCGGCGGTAAGCATTCAGATACGGACGCCCTATCTCTCTTACCTCTCCCCTGTGACATTAACTCCACGTCTTTCGTCACCAGTTATTCGTTTTGCTTTGTCGTTGACGACGTGCCATCTGAGCAGCCACAGCACCTATGGCTCGTTTCCCACCTCGCACTCCCTTCTACGTCCTCCACGCGTCCTACGGCACAGACTCTCCTATGTCAAGCCCATCACTTTGAAATACGGGACGGCTTTTCCGCCACAACTACCTTCCCGACGGGCACCTCCATGCCAACACGTGCGTCTCCTTTCACGTCGACGTCCAGTGTGTGCACGCCAGTGTGTTAAACACACACATGTGTCTTTGACTCCGCTTCTACTGGCGGGGAATGTGCCGCTTTATACGACAGTGCGCTCGCACCTGCCCGCAGTGCCAACTTGACAAAACCCCTCCTCGCCGTTCTACCGCTCCGATGCAGTCCTTGCCCTGCCTCAAGTACCGATTCGACTGCGTTGGCATTGACCTTAGGGATCCCTTCCCCTTACTGCACCTGGAAACTCCTGGGTCATAGTGGCTATGGATCACCTAACCAACCACGTAGAAACCTGATCCTTGCCATCCGCATCTGCACAGGATATTGCGTCTTTCGTCTTGCATCATTTCGTTTTGCGTCATGGTTCACCTAAGAAACTGCTAGCGACCGTGTCTTCCTCTGCGACACCGTCGAAGCACTCCTTCGACAATGCCGCTCTACAACCGTGCTGCAACAGCCTATCACCCTCAGACAAATGGCATGACTGAAAGTTTCGACAACACACTGAGCGGCTTGCTTGCCATGTGCGTTGTATCTCACCACTCACATTGCGATCGCCTTCTCCCATAGATAGCATACGCTTATAACGCTCCCACACAGAGCACAACTGGCTTCTCTTCATTTTCCACCCTAAACTCATGCTATCATCCGTCTATCGTGCGTATCCCCAAAGCCGTCCGAATGCCTCCTTTTCCGCCGGGATGTAATGTTGCGTAGCAGACACGCTCACTGGCTGTGGTGAACTGTGGTGAAAAAAAAGATGACGACCCTGTGGGCTGAAGCGCATTCGCAGCCCGAACGCTTGGCTGGACCGCTGTTGCATGTTGCTAACAAGGCGTCTTGCAGATCCAGCGGAGCCGCAACCCCCTCTTACAGGTGTTAAAAGTGAGCTACAGTCGCCACCATAGGTTTACTGCATGCGCCGCTTTGATGAAATGATGGAGTGTTTCCAAGCCTATTCGAGACTGGTCGTCACTCTAATGCACCTGCTAATCAGGACCTTGAAACCGACAGGACTGCATTTCCATTATCACTTTTTAGCCGCGTTCAGAAAAGAGCTAAAACTCACTACACAGACACACGCACACACGCAAACGGACACGCGCGCACGCACGCCCGCACACGCGTGCACGCACACACAAGCGCCCAAACACACATACACAACCACCCACACATGCACACACATAAATATATATAGTTAGGAAAGTAGGTTCCACTGGATTCCACTGGGATAAGATTGAGAAAAATGGCCACTTCTCAAAGGCAACGTTTATTGTATCTACTTCCGGCTACATTGTGCCAAAACATGTGGTTTCGAAAAATATGCAGGCAAAGGAGCCCCTTCAGTGCATGTAGCTAGTCGTAACAGACAAATTTCTCGTCCCATAGCACAACGCAGACTATAATGGCGTTTCGGAAATTCTGAAAACTTTGTTGGGTATTACTAATAGCCGGCTACAAATCTCTAATTGCAATCAGATGTCTGAATGTAATATTAAAAAACTTCAATTTTACAGTTTTATAAATGACTTTACTGGTTAACATGATTCTTGTGTTTTTTTTTATTTTTGACCTCCGCAAACCCTCTTATTACATTGCCGCAAAAAAGCTTTTCTCTTCCGCAGAAAATCTATTGTCAAAAGTTAGCGACCGGTTTCCCAGGAACACCTTGTTTGTGCTTATCTCTATACCAGATGTCCCAGCTAAATGTAACCAAGATATTGAAAAACACGGAATGTCCTGGCCACATGAAACACAATGAGGGTTGTAGAGTCTGTAGTATTTTTTTTTTCGTTCCTCAATGTTATATAATTAACCAAGGAGCGCTTGTGCCGTCCTTTCTTCGTGTGTGGTTGCATGCTTTCGCGCTGCTGCTTTTTCTTGCTTAAAAATGCACCAAAAAGCCCAAAAAGCAGTTTTACTGAAGTATACAATTAGTTAAATTCGATCAGGTAACTTTTTAATTATTGACTTTAGAAGCAAATCAAGGACGAAGAATAGATAACTTGCAAAAACGTCTGACTGAAACGTTTGGACTAAGGTACCGTTTACGTAAAGTAGTTTTTTTACCGGTCTTAATCAATCTCGCACAATAAAAAAAAGCTTCTATGTGGCAACTGGGACGCTTCAACGTCCGAAGATGCGTTTTAGAGAACCAAATCTTTGTTTGCTCTCCTCGAGGAGCCTTTGCGTGCACATATTTCTCTTCAGAATATCCATCCAATATAGTTATGCAGCGGTTGTAAGAAATTAGCCTGCCATTTCCTACAGTAAAATGCAATAACCATAGGGTAGATGCAATCTGCATATAGTAAACCATGTCCATACCAAGTTTCATTCTGATGCAACGAGACCAACTGCAATAAGGTCATGCAGGATCAAAGAGTTTGCATGAATATGATAAACGAAGAAAAGTCAATTCCAACTGATTTAAAGAAGTAGTGGTGAAGCAGATTCTGCGGACATATGAAACGCTGGTTTTGAAATATTCTTCAAGTTTCGGAGCTACCTAAGGATGCGTCCGAATCAAGATGGCTTCCATTACCTGCATGGTGCGCAACAATAGCAGGAAACACTGCTATTTCCAATTCATTACGATCATGAAAGTAGCTAAATTTTGCTCGTTCATCGGTCACTTGCTGTGTATACATCGCAGGCTTCAGTACCTTTGTATCTATATTCGGCCCTGGTATTGTCAGACATGAAAGACAAATGTTTTATGTAATATATGAGGCAAACCCAAAAATAGTTATTTTTCGAAAAAATTGTAGTTTTGCGCCCGCTTGTCTCATTAGGATTCGAAAGGATAAAAGAGCACATATGGCTCATGGTTCCTTTTCATAAAACGCGTAAGGCTATTTGTTCCCAGAGTGCGGAGAGGCTTTAGCGCATCCAATATCGCCTACTGAAAATCTCGACGACCAGCTTCTGGAGTCGCTAACGACCTTCTTGATCTCTAGTGGCTGCAGGGAACAATCTTTAATACTGCAGACATGCGGACGTTACCCCAAAACCGAAACAGGGGAACCAACGTGACCCGCTGCGGTGGGTCAGTGGTTAGGGCGCTCGACTACTGATCCGGAGTTCCCGGGTTCGAACCCGACCGCGGCGGCTGCGTTTTTATGGAGGAAAAACGCTAAGGCGCCCGTGTGCTGTGCGATGTCAGTGCACGTTAAATATCCCCAGGTGGTCGAAATTATTCCGGAGCCCTCCACTACGGCACCTTCTTCCTTTCCTCTTTCACTCCCTCCCTTATCCCTTCCCTGACGGCGCGGTTCAGGTGTCCAACGATATATAAGACAGATACTGCGCCATTTCCTTTCCCCCAAAAAACAATTATTATTGTTAACCAACGGGCATTAACGTATTTGAAACACATCTACCTCACATCCCGTTTTGGGCAGCACTTTGGCCACGTCATCATAGCCGGAACGTAAGCAAAGTCTGCCCGCATAGGGTGTTTTTGTATATATAAAAAAATAACTAATGAACTACTCAGCATGAAGCAGACAGAGATTTCTTGGTTCAAACATCAAAAGGGCATTTGGCAGAGCAATTCATGGCTTTATTTTAGGTAACATAGCAACCCTTAAATGCGGCCAATGGACCTATACTTACATTAGAGCCTTCCTCCAGGTCTAATCCAGGGTCCGTATTCCGAATTTATTTCATAATAAAAAGCATCACAATCGGCCACAGTGGCCACACCTGATTGGTCGAAAGGCCGAAAGCGGATGCGGTGGTTCGGATGCAGCGAAAAGGGTTGAAGAAACCGGCCAGCAACGTCAAACACATAGCGTACGCTGCGCTGCTCAAGGAAGGCCAACATGGCGGCGCGCTCCCGAGCGGAGGCTCTCGCTTCGAAGTGGACTCATCGGCGTTACTGCGTTTTCCGGCACGGGAACTGGCAATAAACGAGTACGGGGTTTTCATTTCGTCTTATCTTGCCTGCAGCAAATTGGATGAACGATAAATGTGGCCTCTTTTGTATTTCGTTGTGCGATTCGGTAGCTCCTAGGCATAACAATCACCGATTTGTTGTAGAAATTGTTCTCTTCATTCATACCGGATGGCGCCACTATCACCGGAGCCATCTCGACTGCGTACGTTGAATGATGTAACATCAACCGTAATTTCCCGCAGAATGCTTGCATTTGCTGTAGTTTACTGCACGCAAACGTGCATTTCCTATTCTAGAACTTTCTATTAGTTGTTAAAGCGTCCTGCGTCATGATTGTGTGTAATACTTGGCAGCGTGAAACAGCTCATGTGCACGAATAGTCAGTCGCCAACGACGCGCTACTACACCGAAGGATTCGACCTGCCACATGCGGTTTTTGGGCGCTCCTTATTGTTCTCGACAGCCGTGGTGATGTGGTCTTGAATTGAGCTCGTGAGTTAGCTTGCAAGTTAGTTTTCGGGCATCAGTGTGGGCATGCATGTGCGTCGAACCATGGCGAAGCTACGAAAACTTCGTCTGCGAAGTCTCCCAACCCATAAATGAAGACACACACAGCAAGAAGGTTTTTTTAGCTCAATCTGTGTATTTATTTGCTGCACAAAAATTAAAATCCTAAACACCACATCGCGCGGTTCTTGCAGTGAATGCATAAAAGGAATGACAAAATGTATGTTACCGTCTTCACCACCGTCCGATCACAGCACCAACTTACGTTCAGCGATGTTGCAGACGGTATGTCGTCACGGCGCCTTGGTCAAGCACGGCACGGAGCGCGCTTTGTGCAGCGAGCGAATGCATGCCACAAAATTTCCCCTTCCTACTCTTTTATCTTCAAAATAAGTGTTAAACGGCGTGTTGTGCTAAAAAGCTAGCTGCCTTTCTGTTTACCACCGGCAATCGACGGCTGTAGCGGCCGCCTTCTGTCACTGAAAAGCCATGCGTAGTTGCGCAAAATATTGTCTTCTTTAAGCACATCCCCGTCCTTTACGGTGCAGAAAAGAGTATCTTAAGTATTGTTTCTGTTTGTTAAAGTTCATTGGCTAAATAAAGCAACCTTGATACTAACCTTTACAGTAGAATACGATGCGCAACTTAACTTGTGGCTGAAATTTTCTTTCGCGTTGGTCGTGTTCCATTTCTCTGCAAAGAGCAATAATGCTGCTGGACTTTTCGTGGCGGCATCAGCAACACAGTGAAATCCTGCCGCTACTCGCAATCGCAGCCGAAGCGACATCGGCTTCCAGTGTTTCGACCAATCAGGTGTGACCGCTGCGGCAGATTAAGACGATTTTTATTATGACACAAACTCGAAATGCGCCCATGGTCTAATACGACCCTTTGCAGAGAGCAGACACTTCTTTCCATCACGTTGTTCAGCATCACCATGCGTCGCCCCCCCCCCCCCCCCCCCGCACCTCGCCCCATTGCTAGGTGCTATTCTGGGAACTCCACTCGCACTTAATGCAGGCGATAGCTTTAGCTGGACCTCACAAGCCTGGGATGGAGAGATTGGACATTCACTCGAGAGAGCTGCGCCTACAGCAGAAATATTCCCAAGCTAGAGGTATACCACGCGCAATCCAAAAGCATGACTTCTTTATAGTGAAAAGGTGCAGGAGGAGGAATGATGCTAAAGCAGACATATAAGACAATATTGATGGAGAACCGATTAAAGAGGTCAGGAGGCTCCGGTTACTAAGACTACACGAGCAGGTGAACGTGAGAGCCACATACAACGCCGCGCTTCTGAAACGTGAGACAAATTAAATAATGTTCATCATAAGAAGATCAGCTAACCATCGCCATGGTCTTAGGGAATAGGCTGCCGTTCACATTATTCACTCCCTCAATATCAACTGCCTTTCATGAAATGCCCTCATTATGGCTAAAGCGGACTGCATCCAAACAAATGCATATTCTCATTCGTACAGCTGTGAAAATGGCCACTGGAACAAAACCCCGCTTGACAAATAGCAAAAGGCTACAAATGTGCACCTACAATACAATCGGTGAACATAAACCAGCTTGAACGATTCAAACGTTCCGCCACGAGTGCGCTGAAAAAACTAGAACACTCGACCTCCAATCATGTTTCGTGTGAATCTAAATATATCGTTCCGGAGTTGAAATGCAGCGTCTTTTTCGCCCCAATACCATGAAACATGCATCCGGATTTTCACGAGGAATGACGCAAGGCAACAGTAAAAGCCTTGCAACTTTATAGACAGATGCCGACGCAAACCCCACAGCACTGATAGCGACTGCTGCGATGCCTGACTGATGGAGTGACATAGTCAACACAGCCACACTACTCTCTGGAAATAAATAGAACAGACGCTAGCAAATGCGTCATATCCCTGGCAGTACAAAGAAGGCCACAGAGTCAATCAAATATTATCCCTGATTAGCAAACTACCTGCCAAAACTGCGCACAGGCACGCAACTTCCTTATCGCAATTAGCCTCGTACATCTCGCCCATCGCACCACGATAACTCGCCTCATCTGTACAGCTGGTTATGCGGCTCTCCATGGCAACTAGTGCATTCATGTGACAGCTCGAGAACTGATCCTCCGGCCGCCAGTAGAAGTTCATCCCAACCCAAAAGAGGTGGAGTTCATCCCGTTCATTTATTCGCACATACACAAAAATTACCAACTCTTCTCCAGAATATACCACCTCACAAAAATCTCCGTCAAGAGGGGCAAGCTCTTCATGCTCTTACTCTTCCAATATCTTCTGCTTTGGCACATGGTTTACCCACACGCTATATACAGCAAGTTGGCCTTCTGGTGGGACATGCCCAATCATTTACGATTCGACAAGGGAATGCCAAAATAAGAACAGAACAGAATCCTTTATTAAACAGCACTGGTAGCCACAGAACACTAGAATAGGTGCGCCAAAGCAAGAAATGTGCTTGTGTGGCGCCACCCGGCTACCACGGTTGTCTCCACCAAATATGAACTGCGCTTTAAGCGAAGGAAAAAAAACAGTACAACAGATCAATACCAACATGCCAAGTTTTAAGTGAGGCTTAAAATTCAGCGAACGCTTTCACGACAGCTCACAGCCTTTTCCTGGAAGTTAAACAAAACACCTGTTTAACCTCCCTGCCTTTCCTCTTCCTCCTCTTTAAACAAAACACATCATCCGACATTTCATTAGAGAGAATGAGCATAATACTACCTTATTGCTTTGCCATATTGAGCGCACACACTTGGAAAACTATAACGAGGAATGTACCTCATTGGTGCACTGCTCTCATTTTCTGTTTATATCTGGTCTCCGAATTATAGTTAAGCACGACAGTCCGCTAGAATAGGATATCAAATGGAGACAAACCGGCTGCGCCGAATACATTGATAGGTTTTTTTTTTCCTGAAGCGTATAGGGAACACTTCTTAAGTTTTTTTATTTGCCAAAACCCTATCAATTCCACCTTTCCACGTTTCAGAGCAGTTGAAGAAACAACAAACACCATATCTAAACACCCTATACCCCACGGCAGGGGCAACTAATTTTCTGCTAGCAAAAAGCAGAAATGTTTTCAATTTAGAGAGCAAGCATGTAAAACTTCTGACTTCTTTACACATGTTTGCCATAAGTGGTTACCATAACAAATCGTAGTCTATATATAGGTCAAGGTACTTATCAGAAAGTACACTGGTTAGAGGCGCGCAACAATATGCTAAACAGGTTCAATCGTGTAAAAATATTAAGCCTTCATCTGGTACACTCCTGTATGTAGCGGAAAAAAAAAACGATTCTAGATTTTATGCTATTCATTTGAATTAAATTAGAAGCAAGGTGGTACGCACGTACCCTGTTAGCGTCGCCTTGGATGCCAGCAGGGGCACCAGAAAAATCATTATGGGTCAATGAGAGCAAAAAGTGATCAACGTGGAATATATTTTGGCCAAATCTACGTGTTCCCGTATCTTAATGGCATGTAAGTTGAAAAACACCTACTTCAGAACCCCCACCCCCAATTCCCGTCTTCTCCCCATTTCAGCGGGAGGCTGTTCAGTCTAGCACAGCCCTTGACGACCAGCGTGTCCTGATCTTCATCATATTCAGTGAATGATAGAAGGGTGGAAAAAGGGAGGACAAGGGCCTGTCTCCTCGACGGCTACCCACCACGCCCACATAGGTACGCAGAATGAGTGTCTAGACTATTGACTTCTTCATCAGGGTGCTTCCTCCAACTTGCCCTCATAATAAAATGTTTCTTCTACCTACCTCTTAAATTTTCACGATTGCAGCAAATTTGGTACCAGAGCTGTTTCTGCAGCTCCTTCGCCGGTGCCCTTAACTGCACAATGGTATCTAAACAGGCTTGCGCAAGTCGTATTTTAGCGACGTTCTCAACACCAACTCTCAGTTTTGCCCTCAGCAACAAGTTGACCTGGAATCACTAGTGAGGATGTAACGTCTTCGGACATCGCAGCATTTCGAGTGCCGTGAAAATGGCAGTTTCAAGCGCCGGTGCAGGCGAGAAAGCTCTAACACAGTTAGAGACCTTTGTCTGGGCAGTCATGTCGGCTTTTGTTCAAGCAAGTACTGTCTCCAGTACACCCATCTGTTTAATTACTTTTGACGTTAAGAGGTCCAGACAGCAATTTTAAAGCTGATAATTTTCGCGCGTGCCTCTGTAAAGCCGAAACGCATCAATCTTGAAAGCAGTTTCGGCGATAGTGCTTTCTTTGGAGCTTTACATAGGCTTCAGCTAGAGGAACACATCGTACCCGCAACACTTGAAAGTAGGCATTGGCGCGATAGAAGCAAGGATTCAACGAGTACAAACATACGCAGTGGACCCTCTAAATGTCCTCTGTGTTTCTTGTCACTGCTTCCCTTAATAGCATCAATGGCTACATTTAAGACTGAACGAACTCGGCCAAACCAATTCAATAAATCAACGTTATTGTTGATTTATCTCCTATCATGTTTTAGGTCTTTGCCTATAAGCCAGATCTTCATGTTCATTTTTTTTCTCTCTGAGGACGCGGAGCTTTTAACGCAGTAACATTACTTTTCTCGCTTGGGGTGCAAGGATGTTTAAACTGGGCAGTTAGGGCTCATCCCGGTGTATGTACGCCTCCTTTCACATCTACTTCTTGAGGTCTCGATAAGGGCGAGTCGGAAACCTAGGAAGCGGTAATACGAAAATCTAGTCATTCTATGTGCTCGCACGAGACTACGTGAGTGCCCCTTCTTTGAGTTCTCTGCATTTTCCGTGACGGTGGACTAAATTTAAGGCACGGATTTGTTTTGGGCGCCCAAAGGCATTCAAGCTTCCGCAGCAATGCGAAACAAGGATAATCACTGTATGTACTCTATGTACCCACTCTATGTATGTATGTACTCTATGCCCACTCTAGCAATAGCCAGTGTGGTGCAGCAGTATGTATAAATGAAGTAAAGATAACAAAATTAATGCTGCAGTGAAACAGCGGTAGCCACCCAACAGTTTAGCCGGTTTATGAAGCAATGTGTTCTATGTGACATTTTCTGGAATTTTTTTCGAACGCTTTTCTGATGATTGAATACTTTTGTCTCAAACACATCTGAACTATTTATTGGCAGCAGCCAGAATTTATTTCTTTGCTCCCAAGGCTCGTGACACAGCCAGTGATCGGCGTCGACTCCCCTCATGCTGTGGCAGGTTGTCATATCGGACATTGCTAGCAGTTTGGCCGTGAGCAAGAAAGCTGTTTTTTTATATATATGCGCCGTCCATACCGCTGCGATAGCGGCACTCTTTCGCAATCTACTATTGTGAAAGAGAAGCTCTCCACTCGCCACCTAAAAGATATTAAAATGAGGTCGATACCGCACCTTTGAACCGGCGCGGCATGGTAGCGCCAGTTATCGGTTGGTTGAAGCGACGAAAACTGCGTAGAAGATAGCGGACATCCGAACGCATCTCTCCGGCTTGGTAACTCCACTTTGGATAGCGGTGCTGTGATCACGGATGTTTTCACCTTTCTGGCTGTCATTCGCGAGGACATCGGTCCAAGGTACGTCCCTGTTGTCACTGTTTTTGCACTATAATCCTCTCATTCAGTTTCTGTAGTGGTAGTACTTTGTGAGCTTCGTAATAATATAAATTTCCTCATGCGTGGAAATAATTTTTGAAAAGTTTTTGCAGGCACTCGACTGGCATTAGAAAAAAGCTGTGTAACAGAGATTGAGAATATCTGTTCAACCCAACGCGCAGTTTCAGCCCAATGGCCGCACCATAATCAAAATGCTGAAAAGGTACAACTGCGGTATGTAGCGAATTAAGTTCCTTTGTGTGATCAACTGATCGATTAGTCTCTTGAAGCAATACCTACCACAGTACTTAAAACAGAGTGTGCTAGTGCGGTTGTCGCTGCGACTCAGCGCGCTTGCTGCGTTAGAATGCTGTGCATGAACGGCAGGCTCATAAGTTCCAATATTATCCACAGTATACCAGTGGCCTCGATAAATGCGCCCAAGTTTTTCAACATGACGATGTGTTCATTGGTGACCGAAACAAGATGAGTGTTACTGCGATTGGCGTGGTTAATTCTGCAGCATGTCCGCCCCCCCCCCCCCCCCCCCCCCCGCTCCTGGCATCTAAAAGAGGGGCACCCATCTCAATGTCCTTCGTGCTGGCTCCCTCTCCTGCTCGCGCCATTGCATTTGATTAGCGATGTACGCGCAGAAAGAGCCGCAGCTACAGTCAACTCAGACAAGTCTCGCGGAGGTCCAAGGTGCCACGCATCCTCTAAATTAATATACGCTGCTTTGCCTCATTCAACGCACAGAGCAGGCAACTGACATGTACAAATTTGGACGCTGGCTCGTGCCTGCTCATGTCCGCTTTCACAATAACGCGCAGAAAGGCTCCAGTGTCCATGGAGTGGTGACTTCAGCTGCGTGTGCACCATGATGCGTTCTCGACAGAGCTAGAGGTACGTCGAAACGATACCACAAAATGAGTGTTCCACATACAATTCTCGCTTGGGACGGATAATATAGGATTTCAAATTCTAAGCATTCGTGTCGAATAAAATAGCAGACAGTTGACTATTCCAAAAAATATCTTCAATTATCTAATATTCGTACAAGCCTTAAGCAAACAAACTAAAACATAACCAAGCTAATTACATTCATGTATTTAAAGGCAACAAAATTTTAAACTGAGCATATTTCTCTGTGTCTGAAAGAGCGTTTTTATATGTGTATATTTCCTAGCAGGCGTCGCAAATCATATCCAGATTATTTTGTTCAAAATGGACTTTAATTTCATAGTTAAATAGACGACGTTCGTTTTTCGCTCCCACGCAATTATTACAGTCAAGAAAAACGTACTTTATGAAACGCTACCTATGGGCTATTCTTTCAGTCAAAGGTATTCCTATCCTTTAGAAATGTTATTGATGACGTCCAGGTGTATATATTTGTTTCTTTTATATTTACAGTTATTTAATTACTATTTTCGCCTATTTCTGCTGAATTTTTGTGGCACGCTGTAGCTGTCTTTCTGATTCGGCTCTGGTTTGATGGTTATCCTTCCTCTGACATTTTTCTTGTTTTTTTTTAACTTTGGCATTCTGCACTTTCCTCAAGCACCTTGTTTACGATGTCCATTGCATTTATACCTTTCTACTTTTTTTTCAAGCATTGTTTTTTTTCGGTGGACAGAAATCTTCTTAGGCGATAAGGTTTTATCGGTCCTGGCTTTGTGTTGGTCTGTTCTCAGATTGGCATTTGGGGACGACGTCTGCTGGTTATAGTTTCCCCGTTCATCTCCCCTGGCTTTTATTTATCCTCTATTTGTTGTTTCATACTTCGTTACTTCTATGGCTTGCTGACTGCTTTATTTTTATACGGAGGCTGGCTGTCTAGAAGTCAGGTTAAACGTTTTCATTTTCTGTAATCTTTTTCCCATCATTTGTTCGTGTTCATATGTGCCATCTCCATGCTCTTTACGAAAACCAGCATAGACATATAAGCCATTAGTAGAGCCGCTGTGTACCGCATCTGTCAAGTTTATTTCTTAGCAATTGCACTTTGCAAATAAAAGTCTAAATTTTTATGCAATGAGTTCTCTCCGTCAGTAGTGAAAAAACGCTACTATTTTGTTTTGCCTTTAGATGTCAAACTTTGAGAGGCACTATATAATCCTTAAAAAATCGTGAGTATCAATGTATATTCAATCCATCACAGCGCCATAAAATAGCTAATAATTTGAGTACAAAAATGGCCCTCCATTTTCGCGGTTTATTTTTTCTGAAATCGCGCGGAGATAATCAGGTGAGATATTTTTATCTTCAATTGGAGGAGGCGTGAATTTATTCTAAAAAAAGTTCGTATTTTGAACCTTGAAGGATAATGTTATGGAGGAAAAGATTGTATTCTGCTAGACCTGGGTCATGTTGTGACATATTAATCACTAACTTTTCCTCATTATTTTCACACTCAACCTTGTCATGAATGCAAAGCAGTAATAGGCGTTCCAATTTTTTAACTAACCGTGAACAAACGCTAATGCCCTTGAGCTGACTGCTGTTTTCCACAGTGCAAAAACTAAATTCGCTTGAAGGCGTATTTTCGGTTGTAAATCGGGGTCGGCTTGATATTTACCAAAGCTCGTGCAAGAATGTGAAACACCAACCACATTTTGCCTGAAAACGAAAGGGCACGCAGTATACATTATAAGGAAATGTCCATTTGCTGGGTAATATCAGTGGCATTTTTTTTAACTTCTGCCGAGACCCTTAAGAATGGTTATGTGGGTGATTGAAAACCATGGCTGCCCCTGTGTGCATTGTTTACTGGTAATGTTTGTGCATGCATTAAAGTTCTTTGTTACGAGTTTATTTGTTTCAGCATTGGTTGCGCAGCAGGCCGCAAACGTTCGGAGTGTCTCGCTGCACGGCTATGAGGCCGGCCCAGTTTCGACGTCGTGGACGCAAGACGTAGAATAATAATAATTGGTTTTTGGGGAGAGGAAATGGCGCAGTATCTGTCTCATATATCGTTGGACACCTGAACCGCGCCGTAAGGGTAGGAATAAAGGCGGGAATGAAAGAAGAAAGGAAGAGGAGCCGTAGTGGAGGGCTCCGGAATAATTTCGACCACCTGGGGATCTTTAACGTGCACTGACATCGCACAGCACACGGGCGCCTTGCCGTTTTTCCTCCATAAAAATGCAGCCGCCGCGGTCGGGTTAAAACCCGGGAACTCCGGATCAGTAGTCGAGTGCCCTAACTACTGAGCCACCGCGTTGGGACAAGACGTAGACGTTTGGTTGTTAGGGGCGCCCGCAAACACACGGGCGCGTATGGTACCGCTCGAAGAGGTGTACAATGAAAGGTTGCATCAAAATTTTGTTACAAAAGTCAGGGAAGGAGCACATGTTGTCGGTTAGAATCCCTGTCACAAGCTAAACTACACCTTGACTAGCACGTGTAACCTGTATGCAACGAGAACTCGTATGACACCACCGTGAACGCTGTAAGGCAAACAGTTGCGTGACAAGATTGTTACGAATGCCTGGAAAACTGTCGCCACATGGATGTTGATGAATGAAGAAAATATATGGAGGGACGACCTGTACAGGATTGTGTGAGTGAGTGAGTGAGTGAGTGAGTGATGATGATGATGATGATTGTGGATTTTTATGGCGCAAGGGCATCTATGGCGAAAGAGCGCCATGACACAAGGTATTTTCGAGTTCTCAAAGGTGGGGTAAAAGATTCATTTCCCAAGCATTTCACCCCACAAATGCCGAGCATCAGACCAGGGGAAAGCTTGTACTCATTGCATCACCGGTGGGTACCCGGCGGCACTGGGGTTCGAAACCCGCACCTCCCGCATGTGAGGCGGATGCTCAACCACTCGGCCACTGCTGCAATTTAGTGAGTGAGTGAGCGAGGGTTTATTGAAGAGGATGGTTGAAGTGGTGGCGCTCAGCTTCCTATGTGAGTCTAACGGCCTTTTGATGACGTCAGCATATTGTTCTTGCCATCGCTGGAATTTCCTGTACCATCTGCGCTTGCACACATTTACACATGCTGGCGGCTTTTCTCGTCATGGGACTAGTAATAGTTTCGATTAAAAGCCAAGGTTCTCGATTTCATTCAGGTAACTTTATCTAAGACCACTTTTCCTCCGTGGCTGTTTTCACTGTCTTTCATGACTTCCCTCACAGAGCAGTTGTGGTGTCCACCGAGAAGTGAGAAAGTTACTGCTCCTTTCCTCTGAAGAAAGAAACTGATAAAAGTTGAATTATTAGCATCGCTATTGTTGCTATTACTAGTAGCAGTAGCAGCAGTAATAATATCAGTAGCTCTAGCAGGAAGGCGTGGTAAGCATGAAAGCTCTCAATATTGCGAATATTGCGAAAGGCCCCGCTAGCGCCTCGTATACGACCGTGACGGTACTCGACCTACAGGTTCGTATCGACTATTCAGTCGGATCCTGCTTTCCCCTGATCCGTTGCTCGCCTACTGGGGGGTGACTCCGCCTTGCGTAGAGCAAAAAATCTTGTGGCACATCTCGAATTTTTTAGTTGCCCTTGTCACGAAATAAGTCTTTATAATTTCATTGTGAACTTATTAACGGTTTTGCGGCATATTATAAGGCATAATACGCGTCACCCTATGTTTCCTACTCCATGTGCTGGCCACACGAGCCGCTTGAACTTATGCCCTGCCTTCACTGGCTTTATTTAGTGCAGCACCAGCACGCTCAGCTCCCAAATAAGTGGATGATTATCTGTACCCAGTTTTCAGTTTTCTGGCGCAAAGCAAGGCGACAATAAACTATGACCTGCATATGCTTAGTGACGTATAGAGTCCCTGCGTTACGGCAGTGTCTATGGATCAACTTTTCGCAAGTAATGCAAAGAGTAGAAAGTAAAAGGAGAAGGCGAGGGGTGGGTAACGCATGTTTTATAGAGGCCTTCTTGTTCCGTGAGTTGTTCGGTTTTTTCGACAAAGCGCGGATATTGATCCCCGAGTAATGACCTTGATAGGAAAAGGAAGTGTGGATAGTTGAAGTCAGCGTTTGAGAAGCGTAACGGGCATCGATAAACGGAAAAACATGTTTCCCTGGACAAGACCGAACTAGGTGTCTTTTTTTTTCTGTGTAATGCGCACCCAAGAGAAACACCTACGATAATGGCAGCTCAATGACACCGTAATGGCACCGTGTCGTCGCTGCGGTGCATAGGTCGGCAGCGATGAGTAGCGCGTTTCACCTACGTCACTGTTCCAGCGCTATTGCAGTGAAGCCCTAAAGCAGCTCAAGCGTTGCCGATATGCAAAACAGGAAAGTGAGAGCGTGCTTGAGCGCGAAAAGCGCTCACTGCACTAGCATCCATGAGACGGTGTTGTATTTGCAATATATAAGCTGTTAAATTGTCGTTTTGTGTACAATTAACAACGTTTTGTACGTAATATAAAATGTATCGTTTTGGGTAACTGCGTTTTTATTTAGGTGTCTTCAGGTACAACAGGCACCCCCAAGTGCGGAGAATCACTTCGTTGGGCCCAGACAGCCTCCTGAAATGTCGAGTGGTGATGAGCAAAAATGGAGAACAGGAAATGGCTCCTGCGAAACTGCAGGTCGATCAGGTAACCAGCGGAATAACAAAACAGCAGTTCCTTTTTGCACAATATACACCGATGTTTGGGGAAGAAAAAACTAAATGGGGCGACTATGAAAGGTTTCTTTGCCATCAAACGTTAGTTACAGAATCGTCATTGTGGTTGGAATAATTAAGACCTTTCAAAAACTTTTCGCTTAAAGTTCTCAGTTGATGAACGATACTGCTTATTTCCTCAGTTTATTAGTTAACGTGCAAAAGCTGTCTGCTTTTTTTTCGAAAACCATTTTAATGGGTTGGTTTCAGTTTATGAAAAGCAAGCTGCAAAAGTAATCATAATGCATGTCTCGACCCGCAGGAGTAAGATCTAACAACAACTATATTCTTTTATATTATCTACGTGATTGGCCTTTTGTCTTCATTGCGAGCACCAATACGCATGCATATCACTGCGAAGCAAATAGCTTGCGTCAGGTGACACAGACGTGTTTACGCAAGACCAATGTGCTCACACGCTCTTTTTATCAGCGATGGCCTTGTTTGATTGCAGCTGTCATGGACGGGTGTGTAATTTAGATTTGCTGGAAAAGTATTCAGAAGCATAAAACAAAAACGTGTGTGCAAAGAGTTCACATAGAGCAGCCTACATTTTGAATGCTATCGAAATACTTTGTTTTAGTTCGGTTTAGGGGGCTTAACGTCCCAAAGCGGCTCAGGCTATGAGGTGCGCCGTAGTGAAGGTCTCCGGAGATTTCGACCACCAGGGATGCTCTAACGTGCACAGACATCACAAAGTACACGGGCCTCTAATATTTCGCCTCTATCGAAATTCCACCGCCGCGGCTGCGAGTGATCCAGCATCTTTCGGGTCAGTAGCCGAGCGTCATAGCCACTGAGCCGCCGCGGTGGCTTTCAAAATGTATAGAAAGGAATAGCGTAGTAGTATGTTGCCGTATGGATGTAAATAAAATGGTACACTGGGCGACGTCAGACGAATAGTAGGACAGTACAGTGCTCAGGTATGCAATCGATCAATGAAAACAACACACCTGTCGCGTTGGCCCAGTGGCTTTCGATTTGGCAGAAGCGAAAACTGAGCGAGTTGGTGAACGTTCGAGGACTAAGGAAGAAACACGTACACAAACGAAGCGCTGAGCAACAACTGAATATCTATTCGAAAAACCAAACCGAGTACGCCCAGGCACACATGGCATAAAAACCACGCACACAAAAACCACAAACAATTAAAAAAAAGACACGTGCAATAACGTCATAAAGTTGCAATAGTTGCGGCAAGATAATCCAGCTGGATAGGGTGTAACGTCACGGAAGGTTTGGCGACACATGGAGTGTGCGACGGGGCGATTAGATTTGCCTCTGCTATCTCCCGCCACAACTGATTTCTGTGCCTGTGGACAACGCCGGTGCCCCGCAACTCCGGTGAACATACTGTATTATTTTCTTTGCCAGAGTCGCGGAAATGAATGGCAAGATTGAAAGAAGGAAACAAGACTGCTAGCGACCGCTCGTGCTATCTTAGACGAACGTTGAGGCATCTTCCCGTGTGTACATAATAAACGTTTCCGCACGAGAGCGGTAATCTGCTCACAACCCCTGTGTAGCACGGCACGTATCAGTTGGCGTTTTTGACAGCGCACCTTCTAGCATTGGACCTCAGCTCTTCCAGATTCTTTCTGACCGCAGCACATATTTTGCCGACCTTGTACCAAGGCATCAGTGCAGGATGATGCCCTGCTTAGATAGAAACAAGATAGTTTGGATGTTTAGATACGTGGCTTCCCAGTTTCCAGCGCAAGCTGTTATAACTTTGCTTTAGCCTTATTGTCCCGAATTCTACAGTGGAATCTACAGCATACCACAGGCATAAGAACAGACTTAGTTGATTCATTTAAAAAGTTTAAAATTTGAATAGCATTTATCTGAGGTAATTTCATTTCATTAAACTCAATGGTGGCCACCTGCTAATCGTGCCACGCTGCAACCACCTGCCACGAGGGGAAAGTGGAAAAGTGGGAAGAGGGAAGTATTCCTATTTACTATCAGGAGTGAGGAGAGAGAAAAGTGCGAGAAGGTTTAGAGAGAGGCTGGGAGGTGAAGGGTTGCAAGTGGGCTTACAGCTTAGGGGGAGGGCGGCAAAAAGCAACCGGAAGTTGGCTGCACGAGAAAACCCACAGTGTGACTAGAAAGAAAGGAGGCTGTAATGACGATGGCGGAGGAATGCGTTAACTGAGGTTGGCTCCAAGGCACAATGCAGGGCTACATGCCCGAAACGAAGCTGATAAAACTTTTGCTGATTCGTGCGTTTCAGCCTGTGATTCAGCCAGTAAACCTATCTCGACAGTTTTTTTTCGCATCGAACCGCGTGGTTTATTTGAGTGGTACCCTACTGCTTGAACTGAGAGCTTCACGAACATTGCCTCAACAGTTTTTATATGCTTGCTAATTCTCTAAACTCCGTGAACGCAGGGCGACAGGACAAACCGATTCCATTGGACACGTGCTGGATTGTGCCTGTTGCAATGGCCGGTGCTTCATTCCTGATAACTATGCCCTGGTCCTGGTTCGGCTTGCTTTTCGTCTTGTTTCTGGAAAAGTTCGGAATCACGAGGGAAGAAGCATCCTGGCCAAAGAGCATCGGCATTATGCTCAGCCACCTTTCAGGTTAGTGAAACAATGAGCGCACCTTCAAAGGTGGCGTTTTTCGTGGTGTGTTTTCGTTCGCGTCTAACGTAGGATGGCAGATTGCTCTTGTTACTTTTTTTCCAGTTAAGCACCACAACGACGCAAAGGTTTCGCTGTAGATGGGGACGACAAAACGAGGACCAGACACGAATGTAAATCACCAGCGCTGACTTTCAAGCGACGTTTTCTTAAACACATATTGTTTCAGCCAACGTTATTTATTTCAAAACCGACCATTGAGACTGTAAGAGAGTTCTATGAAGTATGCCAAACGGACAGTCAGATCTGCATACGTGACTAAATCCTCATTACCGCTGGTGAGCCATGAATTGCAAGATAGCGCCGTGGTATTAGAAAATTTTGAATAACAGTTTGAATATCCTTCTATTCTAGGCATTCAAATACATCAAATAGCAATTGTAGCAATTATTAATAATAATCTTATGCGATTTCATGCTTGCGATAGCTTTACAATACCTGGAACAAGCAAAGCATCCTAGCATGATTCTTTTTTCTATTTACTGATTGATTGAACCCTCAAGGCATGAGGCCATACAGACGTCAATGGGTATCACAGCAACACGCAAAATAAGAGTGAGATATGGGCAATCCGAATTCGTAGATATGCAACGTTAACTTACATGGTTTAAAATTGATGGATGCCTTCAATGACGGGAAGCGGTGCGAAAAGGCAGTTCACGTCGCTGGACATTTCGAGAATGAAAGAGCGCCTCATGTTTTTTTTTTCTTTTTTTTCCTGCGTGACGTAATTTTAGCCTTGTGCGCGTCGTCCAGTAGTGCAGAGATGCACCAGTGGTGACGAATGTGCTTGATAGGAATACTGGCGCATATATGAAGCGTTCAAATGCCTAATAAATACGAAATATTTCACTTTTGAAGGCTGCGAAGGTGGGATTAACACAACTTTCATTGATCAAATGCTGGATGTAAAACCTTGGCTATGTAGAATGAATTGCAAACAGTTATTCTTAACACGTTCTAGGGTGTTAGTTAGGTCGGTACAGCTGGGGTGCCAAATGGATGCTTCATGTTTTAATTGGCTACGACCAGTAGTTTTTGTACAACAGGACTTCAAGTGAGCCAGGCGAGAAAAATTTTGACGAAAGTAAACGAGCGTGCGATTAGCGTTGATAACTGTGCGTACCCATAAATTGTGACAAGCGCTTTTTCAAAGAGAAGTTTTTAATGAATTCCAGTTTTTAGATATCGTAAGTTTCTACTATACCACTTAATCTATCCGCAGATCTCCCCTTGGAAGGCTTGTATTCTTTTTGATGGCATTCTTCACTACTCAATGCAAGTAACGAACGAACTTTGAAAGAAAGATATTGGAGATTTTTACAAACTTTGAAGAAAGAAAGCTAGTGCTGGACGAAACTTAGGGGTTGAGTAAGTTTTCATGTTCAGAAATATTAGAAAACATTTTTCCAAAAATAACACCAAATATACACCATGATAGGCTTTTGTGCCTACAGAGCTAAAGCTCAAGAAGCGAAACACGTCCTACGCAGCCGATTGTAGTCAACTGCAAAATATATTAGTTTTGTCTTAAAATGTAGTGCATTTCTAACGTTCTTTTTTTAATGCGCCGTTCAAACACAACTGCCTGGTCTCAACCTTAAAGAATAACACCGAGAAAAGTTTCTCTGGTAAGAAAAAATGTTGTAAGCAGATTCTGCTACATGCGGATTCCATATAGACGCTTTTTACATCGGTAATACAAATAATCAGCTCCACAGGCAGCAAAGTGCCGCGCCGCCAGGACTACCGCTTTGCAAAACACAGCGGCGCCGCACTGTGGCCGAACATGTTTGGCGAAGTTACACAGCGGCGGACGCTGCATCCATAAATGACGCTTATTAGCTCTCTCTTCATTCCAGGTGTTGCGGAATATAGAAATCACATCAGAGTAATGAAGGATACATCTCATGGCATCAGAATTCTTTACTTGACGAAGTATAACGAATCGTCCTGTAGAAAACTGATGTATGAAGACGCAAAGTTGCGTACGCCAAGTATACATAAGGAAATAACAAAGAACTAGCACACGGCCTTGAGGCCTTCCAGGGCCTATGAGACTGAATTATGAGATTTAATACTTGGCTGATAAAGAACAGTGATCAAACTATCGGAATCTACTCGAGCCAAAATAGGCTATATTCAAGATAGAGTTATCCTATCCTATAAAGGAGTAGGGTATTATTCAGGGCTACTCGGTCGTGTAGAACTTTGGTAAAGAGCGAATTAGCTATGAGAATTATTGCGGTCTTAAAGGGACACTGAGGAGAACTCTATCATTTTTTTTGTTAGCAAAATCTGATACTTCGGCATTTCATGGCTTTGTTGCCGCTTGTCCGGGCGCGAAAGATGCATTTATTTCAAAGAAATTGAGATTCGAAGTTGAGAAAGTTTTTCCCGCCGCTCTGATTCAAACTCGAGAACTCTTATGACGACACGGAGAACTCTTATGACGTCACAGAACGGAGTGACGTGATACGTGACGTAAACGCAGACACCGTGATTTCCGACGGCTAGCGGTGTGGTGCGCAACCTTTCTTTGCTAGCCTCAGAGATTCGTGGCTTCCATGAAGTACGGAAAATTCCTCCAAGGTGGCGCCTCTTATCCTAGGAAGTCATCACGCTTGTACTTGCGAGATTGGCCTGTGGCGGCGACACCTGTATTTTGGTTCTTGCTATTTTCTACATTACAAGAGCTTTGTTTTCAGTAAGAGTGGCGTTTTTGTGATCAGGAGCTGTTATTCTATCGATACAAGCCAACTTCAATTTCTCCTCAGTGTCTCTTTAAAGCACAGAACGTATTCCAGTAATTGAAAAACCTACATTCGACGGCTGCTATAAAAACGGCTCGCTCCTACGCCGCATTTCATGCAGCCCCAATCGGGCTAAACGTGCGGGAAGGGCAGGACGCGTTCTGTTCTGGGGCGACGTTCATAATGCTCACGCATGGCCCCCAATGTTCGGCAATGATGCAATATTAGAGCAAAGTTTAGCTAACCAAGCGGTAACGTCCGGTAGCTGTGGCCACGAGTCATAGCTAGCACAAATCTCATTACTGAGAAGAGTCGCTAGCTCAGTTGCGGTCTTGCGCAGTAAAAGAATTTTCTCATGTGCATGGCATGACGGCCTTATATAAAGATATAAAGATGGCGGAAAACAGAGTACAAATTGAAATTGTCCTGTATCGAAGTACTACCGCGTTACAGTAACAAACCGACTGCTTCACTGAAAACAGGTTTTTCATAGCTAGAAAATAATTCGTTTTATTCGTTTGAGTCAATTTACAGCCAAATGAAGAGATTAAGCTGTAGCATTCTGACACTGTCACCGTAACTCATTTTGGCGAAGAAATTGCGGTGACGCCGAGTCATATACATGCGGATGGCTCATGCAAGGCAATACCACAATCACTACTAAATAGTGTTTTTGTTTTTGTGGCCTTGGAGAATGGCACACACCCACGAACGGGACTGGCCACACATGTAAGCGTCAAAAATAGATAATAGACTAGTGTTACAGTGTCTTTTTTTTCCTGAGGTCAAAAGTTTTCACCAAGTGCAAGGAAAAGGATGTCGGCTTTTGAAATGAAAATTTTGCTACAATCTTTAAACTATTGTCAATATACACAAAACGCCCCACAAATTATTTTAATAATGAAAAAAATTGAAGCAGTTGTACTCAGTGCCGTTTATAAATGTACTGTGTTGCGTAACGCTAGTGCAGATCATGTTTCTGTCTTTTGACAGCTATATAGCTTTCACTCCATTTGTAATAGCGCCCCCACTAACGCATCACTTTCTTTATTTATTTTTTGAGGTCACACACCACAGGTTGGATCTAGTATTGAATATTTAATTTAATAGACGATTATCTAAATTATTCGCATTTGATTTTGTAGGAAACATATCTGATATTCGTTATCGATTTGGCTTTGAAAGAGAACTATTCGTACGCTACTAGTAATTTCCTATACCTGCAGGTCATGTTTCTATACGTGCAACATACATTCTGAGAAAGAAAAAAAAGATTTATGGATGTGATCACGTTTTTCTTTCTAGTTTTTTGGCGTAAATAGGTATTAATACGGACATTCGTATTAATAGGCCTTGAAAGGCACCTCATGTGCGGTCTACTTTGTGTTTTCTCCTCGTTTTTTCGCGGTTTTGTATATTGGAATCTAACCGAGGATTGAAAATATGTTTCGGGGAAGCATGCTCTTAGATCTACCGTAAAGGAGTGCCAAGATGTCCTGCGAACTAGTAATTACCGAAACTTACGTACCTCTTGAAAACTGACTCACGGGCTGCCATTGATTGCTGGTCGAATACGGTACAGCGACAGATGATGTTGAACATATGGACGCTAGTCACGGTTACGCGACACTGAAATAATAGTGAAGGAAACCTGAAGAACTCGGAAACCCGGAACATGCATTTAGATAACAGTAATTTTCAAGGTAAAAAGCGTAAAATGATGCGCATGATGGCATCCACCACAGCACCGTTTAGGGATGCTCGTACCAGCAGCAATCGATATGTTACCGCAGTCTCTCTGTTTCCATTCAATTTTTTCTGTCAGTGTTGTTAGGCTGCCGTCCCGCCCTGTTACAGCCTTCTCGGTGTACATCTGTACAGACTGTGCTTCGAACTATCGACAGAGAAAATTCGGACAAAGTCGGGAAGTCTTAAGAACGTGGTCATCCACCGCAAGAAATTTCGCATAGACCAAGAAGTTTTCATTCAGTTGCACATGGCTAAGGCATACTATAGAAGAATATGGTGCTCCATTTTTGTGACGGACACGGAATACAAGAACTCGCTGCATTTGTCTTCAGTTTAGATAAGTTAGTAAGAGCGCATGTATTTTCATTGTTAATTGTTTCCATCACAAAAGAGGTTTCCTTCGCTAAATCGGTACCACGGGCGATAAGCGCAGATTCACTGGTGTTGCACTTGTAATGCTGTATTTAAAGCTAAGTTAGACAATTGTTTAAACGTTTAGTTACCTGTCGTGTCCTTCCCCTTCAAGAATCGAACTTCCACGTGCCTGTAAATTAGAGGAAAATAGATCTGATCCGAAGAAAATACCTTCTCAAAAATGGAACATGGTGCAGCGTCGGCATTCTTGAGCGCAACAAAGGCGCTGTATCCCCCCTTCTTTGTATCTTAATGGTGCAAAAAATATAAGTTCTTCTTTTCTTGCCGCCATCAAGGTGCAGCACGTGCCCTGTGTGGTTTACAATTAGCCCTTTGCAATTAGGAGACTGGGGATCCAACTATCGCCAGTCTCCAGCGAGCCATCATGTATGAGCACCGCTTTCGTACCCCTGAAAACACTATCATTTTAGAAATAATTGTGGTAAACTCGTGCAAGGGAAATTCAAAGAGCCTATACCGATTCAGTACACAGTGTTGCAAAAGGGTTGCAAGCCCCAAGGGTAGCGTTGGCCTGGCGGCCTGGGGCACAGATGGAAACATCCGAAGGTCCCGGCAAAGGGTGAGTCGACTGGCAACAGAACAACTTGTTTATTCTGGCATCTCAAAAGAGCAGCCGGTCAGGGCGACCACGTTACTCGAAGGAAGAAAATGAAGTCTCTGGCGTCCGGGGCAGCGGCTTTTTATACCCTCGGAGTCGAGGGCAAGAAGGAACGGCTTGGGATGAGGCGCCCGATACAGCGACGCTCAGACATGTTCAGACGTGACGTGCGCGTCCTCCGGGCCGGCGCCGGTCAGACCTCCTCGCCTCCCAGTTGGGGAGCTCCTCTCCCCGGCTGCCGCGCTTTGACAAGCGTGGGCACCAACATGCACACACACACACGCACACACGACGACACGTGGCATTGAAACCTGCCTGGACGCGCTTGACGGGAGGCGTTACGGCAGCACTGAACGGGTCCAAACGACCGCCGCTTTGAACGAAGCCCCGGCGTCCGTTGCATCCGCGCCGGCTATACCGCGCGTCGTAGCTTAAACGTAACAGACCGCCCCGCCGGGAGAAGGAGATCCCGATGGTCAGGGGACTGCATCCGCTATCCGGAGGGATGTCGCTCGATGATGCTCGTAATCGAAACCGGTCGTCCCTCGACGTTGCTTGAGCGCAGCGCACAGAGAAGGCCTCGTTCTCATGTTCAGGATCACACAGGACACTGCAAAGTGACTTCGGGAGAGTTGCCATTTTTGTGCTCGTTCCCAGCAAGCGTTAGAACTACGCCGAAACGCAACCGCTCAGTCAGCAAGCACGAGACAACCCTCACTAAGCTCTGCCAGGCTCTTTCCCCTTTTATACTACTGCCTAGTTCCTTACAGTAGTCAAGCAGCACTCAGAACGCATCCACAAATTGGAAAATTGCACTAGAAAGCACATAATCACTTTGAAACACTAAACAAAAGCAATATGTTAAAAATCCTGCCTCGGGAAGAAAACATCACTAACAAACAACTTTGAGGCGGATTCCTACGTTAGGGGCTTCGACTTAAGCCATCGGCGTTACCGTTGAGACTCCCCTTTTTGTAACGCACCTCAAAGGAATATTGTTGCAAAGCGAGGCTCCAGCGCAGGAGGCGGCCATTTTTGGGAGAGATGGTCTGCAGCCATTGGAGAGGGCAGTGATCCGTCTCAATGATAAACCTCGAGCCGGCTAGGTAGCATGACAATTTCTGAACGGCCCACACGAGACACGCACACTCTTTCTCGGTGGCGCTGTACGCCTGCTCACGACAGGTCAGCTTACGACTAGCATACAGGACGGGGTGTTCCATTTCTCCATTGTCCCTTTGGCACAGTACAACGCCCATGCCTCGCTCACTAGCATCGCACTGAACAACGAACCCTTTTGTGTATACTGGCGATCGTAGCACAGGCTGGCTTGTTAGGGCGCTCTTTAAGGCACTAAAAGCTCTTTCCTTTGTCTCGCTCCAGACGACTGTTTGGGGCTCTGTTTTTCTTAAAGCATCCGTCAGGGGAGCCGCGATATCGGAGTACCTGGGGATGTACCTCTGATAGTAGCCGGCGACACCTAAGAACGACCGAATATCGGTCTTCGTGCGCGGTTGCGGGAAGTCTCGCACAGCGGCCACCTTTATTTCAGAGGGGCGGCGACGACCCTGTCCAATCACGTGACCGAGGTAGACAACCTCGGCCTGTGCTAATTGGCACTTGGGAGCCTTGACTGTCAAGCCCGCTTCGCGCAGGCGGGTTAGCACTGCCCGCAAGTGTGCCATATGCTCAGACCAGGATGCGGAGAATATCGCTACGTCGTCTAAATACGGTAAAGCGAATTCTTCCTGTCCCCGCAACACTTTGTCCATGAGGCTTGAAAAGCAGTATGGCGCGTTCTTCAAACCAAAACTCAAAACTTTAGGACGGAATGTTCCCATTGGTGAAATGAACGCCGCATACCTACTAGCCTCTTCTGTAAGTGGAACCTGCCAATAACCCCTGACAAGATTTAGGGTGGAAATAAACTGAGCGCTACTAACTTTCTCAAGGCGCTCCTCGATGTTAGGGATCGGATAAATTTGATCCTTAGTGATGGAATTAAGCCTGCGGTAGTCGACGCAAGGACGAGGTTCCTTGCCCGGTACCTCAACTAAAATCAAAGGGGAGGTATAATCACTCTCACCCGCCTCAATAACACCGAGCTGTAGCATTTTCTTTACCTCAGCCTCCATAATATCGCGCTGGCGGGGTGACACCCGGTACGCCTTTGATCGTACTGGCTCTGGCGAGGTAAGTTCTATATCATGAGTAAGGACAGAAGTCCTACCAGGCCTCTCAGAGAACTGACCTTGAAACTCTTGTAAGAGTTGGTGTAGTTCGGTTTTCTGCTCAGCCGACAGCGGTGCTTTAATGATTAAGTCACTAATGACCTGATCAGTGTCTTCCCTGTTCGTCACTGAGCCTAGTCCCGGAAGCTCGACCGGAAGCTCTTCGGGAACGTTTACCATCATACACACCACTGCTTCCCGTTGTCTATAGGGTTTGAGCAGATTACAGTGGTAAACTTGCTGTGCTTTCCGCTTTCCTGGCAGACTCACCACGTAGTTAACATCCGACAGTTTTTGAACAATCCGTGCTGGGCCCTCCCACTGCATGTCGAGTTTGTTTTTTAGCGATGTGCGCAATATCATTACCTCATCGCCCACCTCAAAACGACGGGCCCTGGCTGTCCGATCATAATAAACCTTGGCCCTCTGCTGGGCCTTTGCCATTGCATCACCTGACAACTCCTGTGCCCTTCTTAAGCGTTCGAGGAGACTAAGCACGTACTCGACCACGACTGGGTCATCGCCCCTGCCTTCCCACGAGTCTCGAAGCATGCGAAGCGGAGACCGCAGCGAGCGACCGTACACCAGCTCAGCTGGCGAAAACCCCGTAGCCGCATGCGGCGCGGTCCTTAATGCAAACATCACCCCAGGCAGACACAGTTCCCAATCACTTTGTTGCTCAAAACACAATGCTCTCAACACGCGCTTCATGACGGAGCGGAGCTTCTCAACGGAATTCGACTGTGGGTGGTACACTGAGCTGTGTAACAGCTTTACCCCACACCTTTCGAGAAAGGCTGTCGTCAAAGCGCTAGTAAACACTGTGCCCTGATCTGACTGGATTTCCGCAGGAAAACCAACTCGCGCAAATATGGACAATAGTGCATTGACTGTCTCAACTGAGCTGAGTTCTTTAAGCGGCACTGCTTCAGGGAACTTTGTCGCTGGGCAGATCACAGTCAAAATGTGTCTGTACCCCGTGGCTGTTACCGGCAGAGGTCCCACTGTATCAATAACGAGCCGTCTAAAAGGCTCCGTAATGATAGGTACCAACTTCAACGGCGCCCTCGATTTGTCCCCTGGTTTGCCAACCCGCTGACAGGTGTCACATGTCCTCACAAAGTGTTCTACGTCACGAAAACACCCTGGCCAATAGTACTCTTGCAAGAGACGGTCCTTAGTCTTCTTAACTCCTAGGTGTCCGGACCACGAACCGCCATGCGACAAGCGCAACAGATCCTGACGGTAGCACTGAGGCACGATCAGCTGATCGAACTCGACTCCTCTGCAGTCTAGATACTTCCGGTACAGGACCCCACCTCTTTCCACAAAACGAGCATTTTTCTTGGCGATACCTTCTTTGACATTGCAGCGCATGTTTTCTAGGCTGCCATCCTATTTTTGCTCGGCTATCAAAGCCGACCGGCTGACTTTTAGCAACCTAATAAGTCCATCGGACGTAGGCGCAATGAGCAAGTCTGCAGATAGCTCTTCTAACTTTCCCGTGTCGGGCATTTCCTCTCCAGTACCTGGTGCCTTCAACGCTACAGGCTCAATTTTATTCAGTTCGGACGTGCTCTGAGTATCAGCTTGCTGCGCCTCCGACCCTTTCTCATTGTTCGACAACGTCGGCCCCGCAACTACCGCCTTTGCAGCGAGCTCCCGAACTCTCGATCTGGTTAAGGCCTGAACGCTAGCCTCACCAAACAAAAGCCCCTTCTCGCGCAGGAGGTGATCGGACCTGTTCGAAAATAGGTACGGGTACTGGGGGGGGGGGGGGGCAGCATAGATGACACTGCGGCCTCCGTCTCAATTGCTCCGAAAGGTCCTTCAATAAGCACTTTTGCTACGGGCAGACACACGCTGTGAGCTTCCACGGCTTGCTTGATCCATGCGCACTCGCCCGTGAACATATCGGGTTCTACGTAAGAGGGGTGAACTACATCCATTGTAGCTGCGGAATCACGAAGCACTCGGCACTCTTTCCCGTTCACGAGGAAGTCTCGCATGTAAGGCTCGAGAAGCTTCATGTTCTCGTCAGTGCTGCATAATGACAAAAACACGACTTTTGTTTTTGTTTCTGGACACTGCGCCGAAAAGTGACCCGGCTTCTGGCACGTATAACACACGCGCGGTTGCCTCGTCTCGAAACGCTTTCTGCGTTCGGCTCCGGCTGCCGCCGTCTCCTTACGTTCGGCCGGACTGCTTTCACTCGCATCCGCACTACGTGCGTCCCCCCTTGCTCTCATGGGTGTGAACTTCGGCCTCTCAGACTTGGAGCCAAATTCACCCTTTTGACCGTCCTTAGCTCCGCGAGCCCGACGCGTCACAAACTCCTCGGCTAGCTCGGCGGCTTTAGCCACTGTACTAACGTCTGGCCTATCCAAGACCCAGTACCGCACGTTCTCAGGTAACCGACTATAAAACTGTTCTAGCCCGAAACACTGCAGAATTTTCTCGTGGTCACCAAACGCTTTCTCTTCTTTGAGCCACTCCTGCATGTTTGACATAAGCCTGTAGGCAAACTCTGTATATGACTCACTTCTGCCTTTTTCATTTTCCCGAAACTTCCGACGGAACGCCTCCGCTGACAGCCTGTACTTTTTTAGCAGACTCGATTTCACTTGGTCGAAATCCTCTGCCTCCTCTCTCTTCAAGCGAGCGACTACGTCGGCCGCCTCGGCGGGTAACAAAGTGAGCAAGCGCTGTGGCCACGTTTCCCGAGAGAACCCCTGCTTCTCGCACGTTCGCTCAAAGTTAACCAGGAACAAACCAATGTCCTCTCCAAGCTTAAACGGCCGCATCAGGTCAATCATTTTGAACGATACCCGTTCTCCTGCACCGTGTGCCTGACTTCCATTACGAGCGCGTTCCATCTCTACCTCGAGACGCTTCATTTCCAAAGCGTGTTGACGGTCGCGCTCGTCTTTTTGCTCTTTACGTTCGCGCTCCTCTTTTTGCTCCCTCTCCTCAATGGTCTCAAGGCATTCCGACAGCTCGTCATCCTCAGCCTCCAACTCAAGAATAGCCCTTAGCAGTTCTGGTTTTCTGAGTTTGTCTGAGACATCCAGACCCAACTCTCTTGCAAGCTCCAGCAATTTCGGTTTGCGCAACGACTTCAAATCCATGGCTGCTCCGAATACTGCTTTCTCTACTGCCTACTATTGTCTTGCCGCAAACTAACCCGGCAGCAACGACAACACAATTACCAGCTCTGTTTCTGACACTAACAAAAGCCTGGCAAAACTCAGAAGAAGAAAGTCCCGCACTCACCAAACCTCGCAGCCAAGAATTCAGCGCAGTCGTTCCGCTGCAGGCAACCAGTCATCACACAGGGCTCGTTGCACTGCTCCCGGATGGTCGTTGTGCTGCTCAGCATACAGTTGACCGCATATCTTCGCTGCTGGCCTCCGTTGTCGGGATCTCACCGCTGGCAACCAGTTGTTGCAAAAGGGTTGCAAGCCCCAAGGGTAGCGTTGGCCTGGCGGCCTGGGGCACAGATGGAAACATCCGAAGGTCCCGGCAAAGGATGAGTCGACTGGCAACAGAACAACTTGTTTATTCTGGCATCTCAAAAGAGCAGCCGGTCAGGGCGACCACGTTACTCGAAGGAAGAAAATGAAGTCTCTGGCGTCCGGGGCAGCGGCTTTTTATACCCTCGGAGTCGAGGGCAAGAAGGAACGGCTTGGGATGAGGCGCCCGATACGGGGATGCTCAGACATCTTCAGACGTGACGTGCGCGTCCGCCGGGCCGGCGCCGGTCAGACCTCCTCGCCTCCCAGTTGGGGAGCTCCTCTCCCCGGCTGCCGCGTTTTGACAAGCGTGGGCACCAACATGCACACACACACACGCACACACGACGACACGTGGCATTGAAACCTGCCTGGACGCGCTTGGCGGGAGGCGTTACGGCAGCACTGAACGGGCCCAAATGACCGCCGCTTTGAACGAAGCCCCGGCGTCCGTTGCATCCGCGCCGGCTATACCGCGCGTCGTAGCCGAAACGTAACAAAAGCCACCCTGAGACCAAAAATTGAGCGAAATTCTTCCTACGGAATATTGGGGAAGGAAAAGACGCCAGAGGCTTGATGTACCACAATTTCATTTTAGAAAAACTTAGCGGGAGTGAGGTGTGACTTCTAAGCCTGCTTTATGGCTCAAATTTAAACGTATTCAGTGTTAATGTACAGCATGGCAATTTGGAGAGAGCCGCCGTGGGCAGCGGAGAGGAACGAGAGAGGAGGCAGTTGCCTTACACTTTCGGAGCGCCTTCCTAAACAGTAACGCCACGGCCTGTTTGGCAATATTTTCTTTCCCTATGTGCGGAAGCAACCTTATTGCAAGAGCAATGATTTTCGAAAGCCAGTTCTGTCCCAAGGTGAACAGGTGACAGCATTAGTTTTCTTTCTCAGAACAAATATGGCACATTCTCGAAAGCATAAGGTATCCGATCCCTGGAGCTCATATAGATATTTTCATTTGCTAATAGCAGAGCAAAGGGCTCTTCGGGTTACGACTCCGGCGACGCTGACACCACACGCTGTGAACGACAGAGGTGTCTCATATTGATATCACTATCAGAGCTCCTAGACGATTTTTCTTTGTTCAAGGCGAGTATAGTAATCGGTGGCTGTACATACCTTGATTGCGGCTGCATTGAAACATTTAATAATCATAATTCAAATGTATGTCTGATGCCAGCTTCTCTCATTATACGTATGACATCTCGCACTCAACTCCTTGCAGGGTTGGCTGTCTACGTCCTCCAGCGACAGATTAAGACATACTACATCGTTCTCCTCAGCACCATTCTCACCTCAGCAGCTTTTATTTTCTCAGCTTTAGCGCCGGATATCTTTTGGATGACTGTGACCTTCGGTGTGATGCATGGTAAGTGTCCCTGCAATTAAGGCCTGTTTTATCTGAACAAATTTGTGATGCTAACCCATATCACTATTAGTGTAACTTTAATTTTCGCTGGCTGCTCAGCAACACGTTTTAGCAAACAATTCATAAACCGTTGACGTAATTTATAACATATAATTAGAAATCATAACTTATAATTCATAACCGTAGGCATAATTTAAATTTTAATTTGTTTCTCCGAAAATTCAGGTTGAAAACTGGGCACCTTCGATCTTTCCAGTTGTCCTCTGAGGTAAAGCGTCCTTACCTTTCCATGGACCTTCTTGAATAGCACATGGACGCTGTGATGATTAATGCGCTGCAAATGTCATCATCATCACCATCATCAACCTTACTACGCCCACTGTAGGGCAAAGGCCTCTGCCATGTCTCTCCAATTAACCGTGTCCTTTGCCAGCTGCGCCCACCGTGTGCCCGCAAAATTCTTAATCTAATTCCGCCCACATAACTTTCTGCCGCCTCTTGCTACGCTTACTTTTTCTTGGAATCCACTCGTTACCCTTAAGGCCCAGCGGTTATCTTGCCTTCGCATTACATGTCCTGCCGAAGCCCATTTCTTCCTCTTGATTTGGACTAGGATGTGATTTACATGCGTTTTTTGCCTTACCCGCTAGGCCCGCTTCCGGTCTCTTAACGTTACACCTATCATTTTCCTTTCAATGGCGCGCTGTGCTGTCCTTAACTTGAGCTGAATCTTTTTTTTTAGCCTCCATGTTTCTTCCCCGTACGTGAGTATTGGTAAGATACAGCTGCTGTACAATTTTCTTTTGAGGGATATGCAAATGTAATAGGCCTCATTATTGCCGCCGGTGTTCCTTCCAGTCTGCCGCATTCACGGCTTCGCCATTTGTCAAAATCAGAAATTACCGAACTCATTTCTGGTCGAAATTCTGCCGCCAGCTTCGTAAACTGCTTTTCTAAGTCACCCTATAGAAAAGGTGACAGGCTGCACCAGTTATGTTTTCATTAAGAGCCACAGAGCTAGCTCAAGCAAGTTATCTTCTGGTCTTCTTTCGGTATTGATCGCTATGACGTTGCATTCTACATGTGTTCATTCGCATGTCACTGGACCGAGAAAAACTGAGATAACCGAACGGCGACTTATCCAAAGAAGCGAAAACCTCCTAAATGTTACCACAGCGACATAACTTTATTTATTTTATCTCTGATCCTTCATTGCTTCGGGCGAGATATTGTTGAGGCAAGAACTTATTTCTTACTTCCACCGTACGATCCAGAGCCTGCACAGTGTCAGCGTCTACGCGGGCCAAAAAATTTCAGGCAATACATCTGTCCTCTGGGAAACATTACGCTGCGTAAAGCCGAGCACACGCCGCGAATACCCACAATACGAAATGTAGACCGTTTCTTTTTGTCGTGTCGGTTGTCAGCAGTATTATGCAATAGGGGGTATCACCGTCACGGAGCTACCGTCACGCAATGACGGCTGTGTGAAAACCGGTGCTCTCATAATTCACCGCAGCCACTGTGGCAGTCATGGCCATGAAAAGTAGAACTTATGTTCGGAGCTGTTTGTTGCATAGTGATTATCGGAAAAATTGACTGGCAGTGCTACGCTGATGTATTCAAGCTAAAACAACTCCGACTGCGCATACATTTCTTTTAAAACATTGACTGCGAATATATTTTCACTTCGGCGCTTTAAGCTAGAAAAGAAAAGACGAGCTGGAGGTTATGAGCTCCTATAAAGGCGCAGCGAAGCCCAGGCAAGCGTTCTAACAAAGTTTTCATGTTGTGTACTCAGTATACTCTTTGGTTTTAATACAGAAGATTAAGCGGGAAATCGTTTTGCTTGGTCAAACTCATAGTCACTCACACGAAACAACTTCCCTGTCGCCCAGGATTGGGACACGGAATCTTCCTCACTTCGTCCGCCGTCTACACGTTGCTCCACTTCGATAGATATCGATCTGTGGCGACGTCCTCCATCTTCATCGCCTACGGCATATCGGCAGTCGTCAGTCAGTTCGTACTTGCCCAGCTCGTGGACACTTACGCTCTCGACGGAGCGTTACTTGTATACGGTGGAATACTCATGAACTCCACTGCGGTCGTCCTGCTGGCTAGAAACCCTACGCCGACAAGACTCTGGTGGCAACGAAGCACACAGGACTCTTTGCTGAATGGGTGCCCCAAGCCAACGTGTTATAATGCGCTTACCGACTCAAAAAGGTGAGAAACCTTCGTTACATCCCCTTTCTAAACATTGCGCGCTTGCATCATCATCCTCATCATCATCAGCCTCACTAAACCCACTGCAGGGCAAAAGCCTCTCCCATGTCTCTACAATAAACCCTCTCCTTTGCCAACTGCGCCCACCCTATGCCTGCAAAGTTCCTAATCTCATCTGCCCCCCTAACCTTCTGCCACCTCCTACTACGCTTGCCTTTTCTTGGAATCCAATCCGGTACCCTTAAAGACCAGCCGTTATCTTGCCTTTGCATCACATGCCCTGGCTAAGCCCATTTCTTCCTCTTGATTTCGACTAGGATGTCATCAACACACATTTGTTCTCTCATCCACTCTGCCCGCTCCCGGTCTCTTAACGGTGCACCTATCCCTTTTCTTTGCATGGCTCGCTGCTCTGTCCTTAAATTAAGTTCAAACTTTTTCGTTAGCCTCCACGTTTTTGCCCTTAGGTGGGTACCGGTAAGATACACCTGTTGTAAACATTTCTCCAGGGGGATATTGGTAACCTGCTATTCATGATCTAAGAGAATCTGCCATATGCGCTCCACCCCATTCTTATCCTTCTAGTTATTTCCGTCTCACGACCCGGATCAGCTGTCACTACCTGCCCTAAGTAGACGTATTCCTTTACCACTTCCAGCACCTCGCTGCCAATTTTTAACTGCTGGTCCCTTGCTAGACTGTTGAACATTACTTCCGTTTTCAGCATTTTAATTTTTAGACCCACCGTTCTGCTTTGTCTCTCTAACTTATTGACCATGATTTGCAGTTCATCTCCTGAGTGACGCAGCAAGGCAAGGTCATCAGCGAATCGCAGGTTATTTAGGCATTCTCTATTACCTCTTATCCCCAACTTTTCTCAAATAAGGCTTTCATACCTGGCTGCTAATGTCAATTTGCCCGGTTCACAAAACTGATTGACTTCATTACATTGGAATAAAAGGGGGGGGGGGGGAATGGGGGGCGCTATAGAATCCTCAATACCCATTCATTCAACAAGTTTATCTGAAATTAAAAACGCAAAAAGCACGCAATGTTAGCGCTATGCTACGTAAATTGCGAACTATTTTGACAATGATGGCTTTGGGAGCTTTTGTGGTAACTGTGGCTTCGTGTAACGCACGTTCACCATCGTTCTAACGCTGCGCTGAATCTGCAGCGCGTATTGGACTTAATGGAACACGCGTTCTTATGATCGTGGTGCTGCATGCGTGGTCATTTCAACTCGTCCGAGTCCTATATAGCACCGCTCTCCACTCTTGTAGTCCTTAGTGCGCTTCGCCGTCACACGCGAAGCGCACTAAGCGCATCGCGAAGCGCATCTATCATCCCATTTCCCATAGCTCTCTCCCGTAGGCTGTTCTGTCTCCACCCATCGTAGAGTTCGCCTGCGCCGCAACATTCCACATTATATCCAGGCACAGGCTAGCTTTGCGAGGAACACCTGAAAATGTATCACACTACATGGGCTGACCAAAGCATGCCAGCCGCCCTAACAATCCCAAACGCACAACATGAGCAATGGGAGGCTGTGCTGCCCACCTCAAAACTGGAGTATCAAACAGAGCCCTTGTTCAGTGGGCCGTAGAGGCCCTGGACTAAAGGCCCCAGCCGCCGATTCGAGGCGCGCAAAGCTCTTTACTGAATTAAATATTCATCACTCCCACCGCAACTGGCAGCTTAGCCATGACTCTGTTTTGCCAAGCCTCGGTAGTTTCCACCTCCTTTCTCGTGTCCCAGGCTGTTCTCCTCTTCACCCTCTTGTCACGTGCTGCCGTGCTCATGGCTACCTGGCCTGTTTTTGCGTATATCCTTGCCCCTTCAAACGATTCACAGCCTATTCTAAACTGCTGTTCACTTCAAAGAGATTGTTGAATAATAATTATTTTCTACATCATATTTTTTAGACCCACCGTTATCGTTTGCCTACCTAGGCTCTCGATGATGCTCTGAAATTCGTTCCTTGAGTTACTTGGCAAAGCTCTGTGAAGGTTATTGGTGTATTCTCTAACACGGTTTACCCTCAGCTCTTCCCATTTCGAATCTCTGAATGCCTCCTTTGAACACCGAGTGAACACTACGCACACAAGTCTTCTTTTTGTCACATGAGCCATGCTTTTTCCCAAATGCAGAGAGCGGGCGGAGATGTCAGAACTTGTGTGTGAACAATGTTTCCTATGCGTTATTGGGCAAATCCAGCTTTCTCCCTCAAGAATTTTGAAAATTGGGAAATTGTAAGACACTCTCATGGAAATATTTTAGGCAATCGTCCATTATTCTGATACGTAGCAAATATTTTTTTTCAGTATTGCCAGCGATCGCTTCGAACAATAAAAACTGACATGAAAACCAATGCGGAAAGGTTTTGATGTCAAAAACGTGAATAGAAGAAAAATACAAGACTGCCGTCGGGTGACCAGCGAATATTTTGATTGTTATAGTGAAAACTTGCACTAATAAAAAAAACTGCGTTCATAATCGATTTGCGCTCAAAAACGCTTTTGTCGATAATTGCTTGGTATGACGTGAGTACTAGCGGAAGCAAAGCTGAAGATTGCCGCTCCGCTAATAGCTGCATTCTCGAGTTCTTAAATATCAAGAATGGCGATGTGCTATGGCACCTACCATAGGTACTGACATAGGAAATACAAGGCTTCAGACGAGCTTTTCTTCTAAACACTGTCCCGGGCTACGAGCGACAAGGATTGGGCTGGTGACTTAAGTTATTTGAACTCAGAAATAGACATAGACGGCTTCTCGTGAACGCACTGCAATGGAATCAGACCGCAATAAAATGCCCGGCTGGCGTGATATGAGACTGCGGTTTATCAGCCAGTAAAAGATCCGCCGGATGGTATGCTCCCGAGTGCGCGAAAAATAAAAAAAATCTATTATCAGAGCGCTCTCGGCCAGGAGAAATGGCCGAGTCGAGTGGTTTGCTGAAGGTTTTGAACGACCTAAGCATAAGAATGAAGACTTAGCCGTCCTGCAAAACACACCATTTGGCTTCCGTTTTATTCAAGTGTATCTTGGCCCGAACATCCCCTGAACAGATTCTGCATCTGTCTATTTTTCTACAAATTATCATGTATATGCCACGAATAACGTCACATGTGTCTCTGAATGGACACTGACTCTGATGTGGACTGGAGTGAGAAGGCGTGAAGCCATCGAGCAATCTATGACTGCATGTATTCCTTACCTAGCATTTGCACTGCACACCACCAAGAGCTCCTTTCACCTAAAAAATAAGCAGAAAGATGCCTGCGGCTTTGTGTGGATAATGCTACGTGTGCTCCGTATACCTGTAGATAAACTGAGAACGTTGGCTATTTGGACCTTTTACATTTATGTTGTTCGGACCAAACGTCATTTAAGATAGGTTACAATCAGTCTTTTTTCCGCCATCATCTCGACTTTTCAGTTAAAGGTTGCAGCTTTATTCTCGATTCTGCGCACTGCATGCCTATGATGCAAATCAACGTCGTTATGTACATGTAAATTTATTTACAGGCGCGTAATATTTGTTCATTTTCTTTGTCGTTTTCTTCTCGTTCCATTTAGAAAGCCCGGAGCGACGGAAAGCTGTCAGCCTACAGAAAGGCCGCGTCAACTTGAGAGCGCCTCCTTGAAGCATGTCCTGGAGCTCTTCTCTGCACCGGCATTCTACGTACTTGTGGTAGCAGTCGTAGTCGGAGACTACACGGCTGGCGAGTACTCCACGACAATCGTCGATTATGGCATCGACAAAGGCATTCCACTAGAAAGCGCAAAGCATCTCGTAACGTTCGCTTCGATGGGTCAGCTCGCTGGTCGTGTTGTGGTGCCTGTGCTGGCAGACTGCCTCCCATTCAGCCGACGTCCCCTCTACGTGCTCAGCTTCCTTTGCATCTTTGCGTGCATGGTGGCGATGCCGCATGTGTTCAGCTTTGGTGCTATATTTGTGCTGGCAGCCGTGACTGGAGTTTCCCAAGGCTATATTTTGTGCATCAGGTACGTGCTCATTGCTGAGTTCTTGGGAGTTCAGCGGACGGCGGTCAGCTCAGGCATTGTCGGCGTCGTCATGGTGCCGGTGTCCTTGGTGAGCCCGTCGATAATCGGTAAGTAAAAGGCTGCTTCCTTCTACAGTACTGTTCGCAAAAAAAGTAGAAAAACGGTTTGTTTACATGGCATAATTAAGTGCACCCAGGTCTGTAAACGCGACGTAAATGTCCTAAATATTGAACATGCTTAATAAAACTATTTTTATTAACATTTGATATTTGTGTCTGTCGTTAAAATGCTTCCCAAAATGCGGCCACATATGTTCAAAAACGCCGCCTGTTACTTGCGCTGAGATAACGAGAACATGGAGTGACCATTACATTCTCCTAACAATTCAGTTCAGTTGCTCAAAATATTCAATGAATGTGATTACCTAATTATATTTGGCATACTGCAGCGTTCAAAAGAAGCGCTTATGGTGGAGTGCTGCTTGTAACTTCGGATAGATATGTGCCTAATTGATGCTAAAGCCCCTACCAGACTTCACTGAACTCCGTCTGTCTAGATGAGGTTAGTGCCGATGCTTTTAAAAGCAGAAGGCGGGAGTACGATTAAAGTACAGAATTAAATGCCTGATGCGAGGCAGCCTCGATGCTCTTTCACACCGAGCGGCCCCTAGTGTCCTGCAAGCCCACCACCTTGAAAGTGTTGAGGACGCATTTTTTTTTCGTGGAAAAAAATTCTGATGCACCGTAAAGTCATGGCAAAAGGGCATGCCGATGCGTCTCAGTGCTGCCGCAGGAATAGTTAATGAGCGCTTTTATTTAGCTCACCAAAGAATTTTCTCTTCGCCGCCGTCTCTCGTTCCGAAGCACACTCTGGTAGCGCGTGCACCTTGAACTATCCTCCGAAGCCCAGTTCAAATTCCATTCGCTATAAGAACATGCATCGGCTTGGAGTAAATAGAGTGCTCCCTCACTCCTCTGTGTTGTGCCCTGGACAGCCTCGATCCTCGCTCATTAACAGAGCAAAAGGTCCTCGGTCCGTGGCCACAACAGTCGACTGCCCTCAAGGCATACAAGGCACTATTTGCCTACTTGAGAGTGACTGAATTGAGTGACAAATTGTGACAGCGTTGTGCGTGTGTGTGTGTGTTATGCCTTTTTCCCCTTCTCTCTTCCTCCTTTTAGTCCCCTAATTCCTCTTCTCCAGTACAGGGTAGCCAACCGGAACCCCTTTCTGGTTAGCATCCCTGCCTTTCCCTCCTCCTCTTTATCTATCTATCTATCTATCTATCTATCTATCTATCTATCTATCTATCTATCTATCTATCTATCTATCTATCTATCTATCTATCTATCTATCTATCTATCTATCTATCTATCTATCTATCTATCTATCTATCTATCTATCTATCTATCTATCTATCTATCTATCTATCTATCTATCTATCTATCTATCTATCTATCTATCTATCTATCTATCTATCTATCTATCTATCTATCTATCTATCTATCTATCTATCTATCTATCTATCTATCTATCTATCTATCTATCTATCTATCTATCTATCTATCTATCTATCTATCTATCTATCTATCTATCTATCTATCTATCTATCTATCTATCTATCTATCTATCTATCTATCTATCTATCTATCTATCTATCTATCTATCTATCTATCTATCTATCTATCTATCTATCTATCTATCTATCTATCTATCTATCTATCTATCTATCTATCTATCTATCTATCTATCTATCTATCTATCTATCTATCTATCTATCTATCTATCTATCTATCTATCTATCTATCTATCTATCTATCTATCTATCTATCTATCTATCTATCTATCTATCTATCTATCTATCTATCTATCTATCTATCTATCTATCTATCTATCTATCTATCTATCTATCTATCTATCTATCTATCTATCTATCTATCTATCTATCTATCTATCTATCTATCTATCTATCTATCTATCTATCTATCTATCTATCTATCTATCTATCTATCTATCTATCTATCTATCTATCTATCTATCTATCTATCTATCTATCTATCTATCTATCTATCTATCTATCTATCTATCTATCTATCTATCTATCTATCTATCTATCTATCTATCTATCTATCTATCTATCTATCTCTCTATCTATCTATCCCTCACTCCTGAGATTCATTAGGAGGCGGAAGTTAAAGGAAAAGAGAAGGAAGAGCAAGTGAAAGCGCCGGTCTTGAAGATACAGCACTCCATTAGCGGGTCTTTTTAATGTAATTTTTAGATATAACTTAATAACCAAGGACAGAACCATTAACAAAGGTTACTCTCTGTTTAGAGCAAAATTAAGGTCTCCAACCACTTCTCCTGTAGTTACCCGTAAAAATACACAAAGTTCTAGCCGCTGCGGTGGCTCATTGGTCATGGTGCTCAGCTGCTCACCCGAAAGACTTGGTTTCGATCCCAGCTGTGGCGGTTAGATTTTTATCGAGATAAAATAATAGAGGCCTGTGTACTGTGCGATGTCAGTGCACGTTAGAGAACCGCATGTGGCCGAAATTATCCGGAGCACCCCTGATAGCCTGAGTCATTTTGCGTATTAAGAACCATAAAACCAAAAGCCCAAAAGTCAACGACAAGGTTTTACGAGCATGAGTGAAAGTCACCACACGCAGTTCCCGCATTTTTTACTGTAATTCTCGGCTCACATCCGAAGTATTTGCAAGAAAGAGCAAAAGGAAAGGCGTGCATTCTTGAGATTGATATACGGAGCGGAAATAAAATTCGTGCATGACGCTAAGCGTACCGTGGATAAAAGGAAAGCCTGAGCGGAAGCTGTTTGCAAAATGTCTGCAAACCATGTTTCATGCGCTTTTGTACTATGAAATTTACGAAAGACAGTTGCTATAAAGTGTTCGGCTTTCTCTACATCTGCTCTTTGCTTAGGTCTTTTTTTTTGTTCTTGCAGGTCAGTTTCGGGACGCAACAGGCTCCTACGACGGCTACTACCGAATGCTTGGAGCCATGTGCCTTGGGGCCGCAGTTCTGTTCGGAGTCTACGATTTATACAGCCGACAGAAAGCTAAACGGACTCGTAACGGCAAAGAGCAGAATCTCGAGGACAACAGTGTTTAGTTGTATGTTCGCAGTACTTTTTTTTCCCTTTGGAGCTTCTTTTTCTTATCGCGAACTGGAGGAAATTCTCGCATATGAATACTTCGATGCCAGTAAAACTGCGCTGGTGTGCAGCGCGCAGAAGTACCCATGTTCTCATGTGTCTTGTCGATCACATTTGCCGTAAAGATTTTTTATTGCGACTTTGGAGACATGAAGCGTTGTCTCAGCAAGAATGCCACAACGAGGCCATTCTTTGAAAGGATTGATGACGCCATAATTTCGGAACAAGCAGCCTTTCGGCCTTTTAAAAACTTTACAGTGACACAAGCATTCTTTTTTTGGAAAACAGACCTCCAGCCTATTTTTCTCGGAGAAGAAACGCAGCAGTGTGGATTGCTTTATACAGCGACGAAAAGTACTTTAAGAAGCTCTAGCCGCCGCAGTGGCTAAGTGGTTATGGTGCTCGGCTGCTGGCCCGAAAGGGACAGGTTCGATCCCGGCCGCGGCGGTCGAATTTCAATGAAGGCAAAATTCTACAGGCCCGTGTACTGTGCGATGTCAGTTCACGTTAAATAACCCCAATTGGTCGCAAATTCTAAAGCCCTTCACTGCGGCGTGCCTCAGAGCCAACGTCGCTTTGGGGCGTTAAATCCCCGTAAGCCCTAAACCACCTAATAAGCTCTAGAGCAAACAAGCGCGCGCAAAATTTGCTTCTCAAAAATTCCCAGCTGTACCACTGTTCCTCTTGAAGCAGAAGCGATACCGATAATTGTGCCGCAACTCCTCGAACCCCCCAGTCGAAGACTACATGCCTTCGGCGTGAACCGTGGCATACTCTCGATGTCAGCCCATTCACGACTCGCAATGTGCCTATGGTCCTCCTCTGCCCGCCTGTTCTTTCCCGCTCAACGCGTGTACGCTGAAGCTTCTGCCTCGGCATAGTGCGAGGGGCACTTTTTAGACGAAAGGATAAACATGCAGCTTAATGGTATCTCGGTAGAAACAAGAACGAAAAATCAATATTTGATTCAAAGGAAGTGTCTGTTGGTCCGTTAATGCAATAGAGTGGATTCGATTGCCCGAACTGACTAACCGTGGCTAGCTGCCACATTTGGCTTTATTCTTGTATTGTCCTATGTATGTCACCCCCCACCCCTATATAATACCCTGTGAAGGGTCCTTAAGTATCAATAAATGATAATGATAATTAGATTGGATAAAAGGGAAAGGCAGGCTAGTAGGCGGTTTTTGTATGCATATTGTAACCGCTTGAACGACAAAAGATGAAGAAACACCGTCCTATTCGTCGTATCCGTGATCCGTCCCGTCTGTTTCTTTCTTCGTGTGGTTACAATATACATGCATTAGATTAGGCAGCCTGGAAGTATTCAAGATTACTTTGTGCAGAATAACACAGGAGGGGAGGGAGAAAGACGCACACACACACACACTCCCTCCCGTCCTGTGTTATGCTGTGCAAAGTTTTCCTGAATATGTCGCTACACCCACTGGTCCAACGTTCTACCCTATTAATCTGCAAGTATATATGGACTGCATCTGGCAGAGACTATGCTTAATGAGAGGTCTCTGAGAGAGGTATAAGTCAGACTGTGGACGTAATTAGGATGATGAAAAGTTATCATTGTGAACACAAGCCAACAGTGATTTGTGACCGAACCTCAGTGATGGCAGAAGCTAGTGTCACTCTTTTCTCTTTGTTTCCGGCATGACATTCTCGTTTAGAGCGCTTCGCTTTAATATAACGGCATTGTCGATATCTGTAGCATCCGGAAGCTTGAACGTCCACAGCCTGACCGATAAACATGTCGTCCAATTTCACTTCAGCAATAAGTGATATGTCGATGGTTTGAGAGAGGCTCTCAACAATAAGCGTTTTTATTGATATGACTCGAGAGATTGCCAGGGTGAGTATTTTAATGGCTGGTGAATCGCGATCAGTCCTTCATCGTGTGAAAGGACACATTTTGGATCGATTTCAATCTATTCTGCTCAATCCTGCCATGCATCAACTACCTCAACTCTCCATACGTTTTCAGTAGGATAGATTTTTTTTAACTCCTCAAAATTTAAGCTCTCATGACAGAGCACTTTCATGTCCTAAAGCGGGGCACCGTGTCTGTGATTCTGCGCTAATCCGCCCAGAGTTCGCCAGAAGCTGTATTTCAAGGTAGTAAGACATCGCAACTTTGGTTTTAGCTATCGTCAGTGTCAAATTTTTGTACTTTTTTCCCGCGGTGGAATTTAGTGAATAAACCCAGTTCTAAACTTTACTTTTCTTCACGTTTTCTTAACACTCCAGGTGACAGTAATGAGGATTGTTTAGGTAGCCTTGACTGACAACACAGCGTGCGGAAAACACTGCCGCATTTTTTACCGTAAACATACCTGAAGTCATTTGATACTGAACAGTGTGTGCCGTAAGCAGCCTTTGGTAGGTTTATTTTCGTAAACACAACTTCATTAGGAGCGTAAAGCAGAAATTCTGTGCATTAAAATATGCTCTCTGAACACCACGACTAACACCGCTGATTTTTCGCACGCTCTCAGGTTGCGCACAGGTGCTCACTCCGCACCAAATCAGCCTAACCACAGAGCCTCTTGCTAAAGGCGTACTTTCCAGAATTCAAGCACAGAAAGGACAGCACATAGAAAGGAGAAGAATGGGACATGCGCAACTAGCAACACTTTTTTTTCTCATTTGATGAACAGCTCCTTAAATAGCTTGAGGTGACGGTAAGGGAAGTAGCGCATGTCCCGTCGTTCTTCTTTCTATGTGCTGTCCCTTATTGGGCTTGAATTCTGGAAGCTATGCACCAACTTGCCACGCAAATGTGTTTAATTTGTCATCCGTCGAAGTGGCGTAGTTCAATGCTTTTTTGTAGTTAAAGAACCGTATCTATGGAAGCGTTCGCATTTTTATAATGCCATGAAGTTTTTGAAGAGTAGTAGCTCGCAGTAAGAACAAAGTAAAGTGTAAGTCTTTCCTAATATAATATTGTTACGTCCGGGGGTTTATTCAGACCAAAGCTGGGATCGACTTGTCAAACACAGGACGCAACCAACCACCTCGTTCTCCTCGTCTACATACTCAGCGATGCCGACCAAATAGACCAGGCATCGCCTCTTCATGGGCGTCATACTTCCCCCTACGCAGACGAATCCCATAGGGCAAGTCAAAGCACCGCGTGAATGGTAGGGCTTCAGCCATGCAACGTGAGTCACGTCCGTTCCTGCAGAACGACGGCCGCTTGCCGTGAGACACGCTATGCATAGTAGTTGAGCACGCTAATTTTCTCAAAAACAACATAGGGTCCGTCGTAGTGGCAGAGCAGCTTCCGGGAAAGCCCCCGCTTTCGAACAGGCCACCAGAACAAGACCAAATCACCAGGACTGTAAGTGACGTGACGGCGGTGGCCATCGTAGCGCGCTTTGGACCGATCTTGGGAGGCAAGGATACGAAGGCGGGCGAGACGCCGGGCCTCTTTAGCGAGGTCTAATTGTCTCGGCGATGGAGGGGTCTTCATGAGGCTCGGCAGAAAATGGTAGTATGGCATCCAGGGTGTAGCGCGGAGGGCTCACACATAGTAAAAAGAAGGGGCTGAAGCCAGTGGTCTCATTTTGCGCGGTATTGAAAGCGTAGGTGATGAACGGCAGGACGCTGTCCCAGTTTTTGTGTTTTGAGTAAACGAACATTGACAGCATGTTGGTGATTTTTCGGTTCGTGCGCTTAGTTAGCCCATTCGTCTGGGGACGTTAAGGCGAGGAATGGCGGAACTGCGATGTGCAAGGACGGAGAAGCTGTTCCTGATGTCAGCGGTGAACTACCGACCACGTTCACTGAAGATAACCTTTGGGAGTTCATGACGGAGAACTATGGAGCGCAGCATAAACGAGGACACATGATACGCCGCAGACGAGGGTAGGACGGCCGTCTCACAATACCGAGTGAGGTAATCAACACCAACCACTGTCCATCGGTTCCCATGATAGGATTTGGGTTATGGGCCAAGGAGGTCTATGCTCACTTGCTCGAACAGTGTGACTGGTGGTGTTACAGGGGAAGCTGACCAGCAGCGACGCAAGTAGGGCGCTTATATCGTTAACACTGAGTGCAGCTGGCGACATAATGTTAAGTCGCAGCCCGCATTTTCGGCCAATAGAAGCGGGCCTGAGCACGGTGGAGCGTTCGAGCCGACCCAAGATGTCCAGATGTAGGGTCATCTAGCATGGCCTTCAAGACGGAGGTGTACAGGCTCTTCGGTACAACCGGCAGGAAGCGCTGGCCTGCAGAATATTTTTTCTTCCTATGCAGACTATCTCGCAAGCAGAAGTGGTTTGCACCGGAGAGCTGGCTCTTCAGTCTCCACAAGAAGATACCGCAGGGTCGAATCTCGCTGCTGTTTGGCTGGGAATGTGGTGAGGTTGGGAAAAAACGGTGAGACTTACGCGACGCAGTGGTCGAAATCATGAAAGTTATACTCCGTCTCAGGAAGGGGCAGCCGCGAAAGACAGTTCGTATCAGCGTGCCGGCGACCGTTCTAGTAGATGACTGCGTAGTCAAACTCTTGTAGCCGGAGAGCCCACAGTGCAAGGCGCCCACATGGGTCACGATAGTTAACCAACCAGCAGAGGACATGATGGTCGGTGACGATTGTGAACGGCCGTCTGTAGAGATACGAACGGAAACGCTGCGTGGCGAAGACGACGGCGAGGCATTCCTGCTCGGTGACCGTGTAATTGCGCTCCGACTTTCTGAGCGAGCGACTTGCATACGCAACAACGTGCTCTTTGTTGTCGCAGCGCTGGACGAGCACAGCGTCGAGGCCAACACAGCTTGCGTTGGTATGAATCTCTTTGGGGGCGGAGGGATCAAAGTAGCGAAGTACAGGGTGGGACGTGAGAAGGAATTTTATTTGGCAGAAGGCGGAGTCGCACTCAGGGGTCCACTCGAAAGCCACATCTTTCTGAAGCAGACCTGTCAGCTGGTATGCGATGTCCGCAAAGCGATGGAGGAAGCGGCAAAAATATGAACACAAGCCCAAGAAACTTCGCAACTCTTTGACAGACGGTGGAGGCTTAAACGATTCGACAGCTGCAGTTTGGGCTGGACCAGGTCTGACACCGTCTTTGTCAGCGAGGTGTCCAAGCACTAACGCTTGGCGCGCAACAAAGTAACGCTTTTTAGAATGAAGCACAAGGCCAGCTTTGTGCATGAAGTCCAGGACGAAAGCTAAACGGTCGTTGTGCTCACTGAACGTCTCTCCGAAAATAACATCGTCAAGGTAGCACGTGCATATCTCCCATTTCAAACCACAGATTATAGTGTCCATAAATCTCTTGAAAGTGGAAGGCGCATTGCAAAGGCCGAATGGCTTTACATTAAATTTATAAAGGCCGTCAGGGGTAATAAACGCTGTTTTCTGTTTATCCGCGGGATGAATGGAAACTTGCCAATACCCCGACCGTAGGTCAATAGTAGAGAAGTAGGACGCTGAAAAAAGGCAGTCGATTGCATTGTCGATTCAAGGAAGAGGGTGTACGTCTTTTATTGTTGCGGCATTTAGACGACGGTAATCCACGCAGAAACGCCATGATCCATCCTTTTTTTGAACAAAGATTACTGGAGCATCCCAGGGACTCGAGGACTCTTGTATAACACCTTTGGTTAACTTCTCCTGCACTTGTTCATTGATCACCTTGCGTTCAGACGGAGACTCGGTAGAACTTTTGTCGGATCGGATGCGAGGCGCCAGTGTCAACCCTGTGCAGGGTCCGAGACGAGGGGATGGAAGATGCGCCGCCGGGCTGTAAAAAGTCGAACACAGTGGAGTGTCGACGTAGGATGGCCAACAGAGCACGGCGCTCATGCGTGGAAAGCGAGTTGTCGATCATGCGAAGAAACTTTGACTCGTAAAGCTGTGGTGCTGCTGCGTCCAAGGCGGCGGTAGCCAAGACAATGGATACCGGCGTGTCGTGGCTGCATGACACAAACTTCAGGCCTTCAGGCAGAACTACAGATTCTGTCGAACAATTAACTGTCCAGAGTTCAGTGCTTCCGTTGGTGACGGAAACCATGGCATGAGGAACCACGATATTCTCCCTGGAGTTCAAGTGGTTCGGCTCCACAGTCACATCAAACACGTCGAGAATGGAATTGGGGCAGGAAACCGGTACGCATACAGCCGAAAAAGGAGGCACGAAAGTATCTCTGGGTAGCACAGAACACACATTCTTCACTGCCCGAGCCTTCCACAAGGCCAGAGGTGCAACATTTGCCGACGTTCAGCTCACCGACGTTGAGCTCACCGGTGTGACAGTCGACGTTAGCGCCACACATCTGCAGAAAGTCCAGGCCAAGAATAACGTCTTGTGTCGACCGGGCGAGCACCGCAATTTCCGTGCAGAACACTTCACCACTTAAAGAAACCTTAACACTACACACTCCAACTGCAGGCAACGATTCGCCACTCACACCACTAAACTGGACATTTTTGTGCCATCGAAACAAAACGTTGCATCCGAGACGACACAAACGCAGCACTCAACAGAAACACTAGCCCCGGTATCCACTAAAGACATCAAAGGTACTCCATCCGCTAGCACATTCACTTTGTTCCGTGACATCACTACAGGCAGGGGCATCTCTTCCGGGGGCAGACGTCCAGCGACCTCACCCCCAGCGGTCGCGTCATCTAGTTTTCCGGTTGAGGTGAGGAGAGGCGTAGGGGCGAAGGAGATCGACGAGTGCGGAAAGCCGGAGGCGGTGTCACACTTCTATCCGACGCCGGCGAACAATTCCGCATTTGTGCAGGCCATGGGATGCCGGAATAAGACGTGTAGGATGAGTACCGAGCAGAAACGGGTTGGTAATTCTTCCGCGGAGGGTAGGTAAAAGAACCGTAACGAGGTGGCATTCGTCGGCGGGAACAAATTCGCGAGATGTGACCGGGTTGACCACGGAGGTAACACACGAGAGAGAAACCAGCAGCAGGCTGCGCCGGCAAGTAGTCATCATACGAAGGACTGGGCCGAAAGTTCTCGTCGTATGTGACCGGCGTAGGCTGGTAAAAGCGCGACCGGTGTTCCGGTGGCGATCGCGGTATGTTGCTCGGCCGCAGTCCTCGGGGTACCCGGTGCTCCTCAATGTCCGCTGCGTTAACGGCGGCTTGCGGAGGAGGGCATGTGGGATACGCGGGAGGGAGAGCTGAGAAATTTCGTGTGATTTCCAGTTACCTGGTCAACTCTTCGCGAACGATCTGGCGGATTGTGGAAGTCAGATCACATGACGATGATGTGTCTACAGCTGCCACCGTCGTCACCCTGGCCAAACGGCCAAATTTCGGTGTGTTGCGACGCATTTTCAATGCCTCAAACGCGCGGCAGTGCTGGATGGCATCGAACAGGGACTCGAGACTTTCTTTTGCAATAAAAAAATTATCGACGTCTTGTGCGAATCCTTTATAAAGATGGCCAACTTGGTCCTCTTCTGTCATGACCGAAGTGATGACCTTGCATAACTTCACAATTTCCTCTATGTACTTTCTACACGTCTGACCGGGAAGCTGAGCCCTGTGCGCAAGCGCTTGCTCAGCCCACTTCTTCGCGACTGAGTAGCCGAAGCACTTCTTGAGCTCCTCTACAAAGTGGTCTCACGTCGTGAAAGAATCCTCGTGGTTGTCATACCACGTTAGGGCTGTGTCGGTTAGGGAACACACGACATTTGCAAGCCGGGCGGAGGAGTTCCACTTATCGTAGCGACTCACGCGTAGGTAGTAGGTGAGCCATTCATTCACGTCGTCGCTGGTTGATCCCGCGAACGACCGTGGCTCCCTGTAATGCTGCCACGAACTGCTGGCCTCAGACCTCGGAGCGTCGCCTTCCGAGAACATCATGGGCACAGAAGGCGGCAGACGAGCAATGCCACGACTCCAGCGAGAGTGAAGCAGAGGATCTGTCTTCGGAGAGCCAGTATACCCCGCACCTCTGCCAAGATATTATGTCCGGGGGTTTATTCAGACCACAACGGGCGACTGAAATCAGCTGGCATCGACTTTCCAGGCACGAGACGCAACCAACCACCTCGTTCTCCTCCTCTTCTACGTACTCAGCGATGTCGACCAAATAGGCTAGGCATCTCCTATTCATGGGCGTCACAATATTGTCAGTATAAAATCTCAGAAGATTTTTTAACAAACGCCACGAAGCTCTTACCTACAAACAAAATATTTCGTCGAACCATTTCATATATTCCATTGGATGATTTTATATATTGCCAAGTGTCGGTGACAGTGCCGGGAGAAATAAACGAACAGAGTTGCATAGAATTCAAACTGTGTACTGGGCGGACTTGTGCGAAATAAAAAAAGAAAAAAAAAACAGCTCGGCGGCGGCTGTGGCAACCACGGTACTCTGCGGGCGTCGAAGAGAATCATCACAGCCATCTGTCGCACTCAATTTAATGCTGACTTCATAGGTACGGTGCGAAAACAATCACAATAATCTGGAACCATGTAGATAGAATTTCGTGTGGCTGCAGTCGTTCCACATAACAGTGGTGCCATCGCGTGTCAACAACAAAAAAGAACCGATAATTCCGCGCCCATGTAGATCTGTTGGGTAGGTCTCTCTGGTGGTTGAATCGCCAGCAGAAGCTCTGCAGCTGTTTTTGACGGCATTTACTGATGTTATCAGTCACAACTACTCTTCACGTATTGGGCGACATCAGCGGAAAGACAGATGAGAGTAACGCTTATCCTGAATTACACGGAGAGTGCAACTAAAACAAGTGAAGATTTTAGTTCATTATGCAAGGCATCTAGAATTTCCTAATGAAATTTCAGAAAGAGGAGAAAAAGTAGGGAGGTTAACCATAAGAATAACCGGTTTGCTACAATGCACGGGGGAAAGGGGTGAGGGGAGAAAAAGTTGGAGAAAATAGAGTTGCAGGAAATTTAAGTCACTATGCATTGTCACAGCGTTCGGTAAAGTCACAGCCTGTCGTGCAGGCCTGAATTCCACAAGAAGCGGAGCAGTACCTTGGAGGCCTTTACCACAGACAATCGCCGCGGCCGGTGGCCGAGAATCTTCGTTTCCTTCAATGGGCGCGGATCTAAACGCTCCAGTGCACGGCAGGGAGACTGCCTTTTGGCGCTGTAGGCAGGGCATTCACAAAAAATTTGGGCTACAGCCTCAACACACCCGCAGATAACACGCGCAGGGCTATGAGCCATTTTTAATCCGTGTGATTTGTGAGCCCAATTTACAAAATACCATCCCAATTCGGGCTATGAAGCGTTTGCATCCTGCACGCACAGTGGAAGCAATATGGTCATCCTCTACATTCGAAGAAAGCTTACTTATGTGCACCATACGGCTCCCCCTCACGACCATAACCAGTACGTCTGTACAACGGTGAAACGGCGCACCTTGACGTTTACACTAAAGTTCACAAAGACGACAAGAAGGCAGGCGGTCTGGTTAGGAGCGAAGCTGTTCTTCACGAGGACGCCATTGTGAAGACAAAAGGAGGCTAATTCCCGGTAACAACCCATGTTGTTGATCAAGACTTACTTTCCAGGTATTTGATGAGGCGCGGCGGGTCAACGTCTGGGGCATTCATGTTGCACGAAAACGCTGGTGGTTATTGGCCCCAAAAAGGTGCTTTCGTAGGTTCCTTTTGGCGACTTCTCTATACAAGGGCTCGCGGCATGCAGCTTTCAACCTACGTCTATAGACTTGCAGAAGTCGGTGATGTCAAACAACTGTAGGTGCAAGGTCAATCGAGATAGGCGGCGGGAGGGGTCACTCAAACTGGCAAGCCAACGCATGACGTGTTGACTTTTGACATCCTTTAATAGCCGCCTGTACAGATAAGGGCAAAATTTTTAGATAGCCCTGATAAAGGCGAGGTACTCCTTCTCGATCGTTGAATAAATAGCCTCGACGTTCGACAGGGAACAGCTACCGTACGCGATTACTTTCTCCAGCCTGTCGCTTTTCTGATTGAGGATTGCGTCTACGCCCACGCTGATTTCGTCAAAATGAACTTTAGTGTCGGCGTTTTCGTTAATGTGCCCGAGGCGCAGAGTAGACTGTAAACTACGCTGAAGTTCCCGCAAGGCCTCCATTTGCGGCAATTCCAGTTTGAATGCCACTTCTGCCTTTGTTAGTTGGATCAGAGGATCGGCGATAGACGAAAACCTTTCCGCAAACCATCTGTAATTAACACACTGTCCTAGAATTCTGCGGATGGCGTTCTTGTCACCAGGCTGCGGGGAAATGGGCAATAGCAGGCGTCTTTAGCGGTTTGGGGCGCACACTGTTCTCAATGATGATGTTGCCTAGAAATAGTCGCTCCTGGCAGGCTAACCGGAAATTCTCAAGGTTCAGGGTAAGTCCGTAAAACTTTATTGCGCCCGGCACTGTCTACAGCCTATATCTGTTTTCGCCGAACCTCCTCCGAAACACCGGACGTCGTCTCGGTAAACGAGACAGGAATGTCACTTGAAGCCTGCCTCAACACCATGTTCATTACTACTCAAGATTTTCTAGGCGGGAACACAGCCTGAAGGGCACTACGATGAACTCGTAAAGGCCGTACCCGTCGTGATGAAGGCTGTCTTTCCTCGTTCTGTTTGCTCGACCTCAATCTGCTGCTATACGCTGTTCAGTTCCATGGACGAGCCGTGCATGGCGTGGCAGTGTCAATCTAGAGTGTAGTCGAATGCTTGGAATGGGTAGAAGTGTTTTTACATTATGGTTTTCAGTCGTCGGTAATAGACGCCAGAACGGCAGTGCGCCGTCTTTCTTTTTCACCAGAACAACAGGTGCTGCCCAAGGGCTCTTCGATGGCTGGATGATGTCGTTATAAAGCATTTCGTCCACTTCGCGCCGAATAGCTTGCGCTCTTGCGCCGACACGCGGTTATGGCTTTGGCAGAGATGTCAGGGGCATCCGTCGGTTACAGTTCGGTGGTTTGGAAACTGCTTTTGTTGAACCTTCGACGATGACGAGCAGCATTCGAGTAGTTTGGAAGAAAACAGCTGATCTGGTCTTGTCTCTTGCGGGCACGGCTGAGTTTACGTCGGTGATAGGCGTGTGGCCTTCCTTTGGTCAATCTCCTGGGGGATATGATGCGAAATGTCGAAGACATCTCGAAGGTCCGATTGTTCGCTTAAGAAAGCGATCGATATTCCCTTGTTGATGTATCAGTATTCGTTGCTGAAGTTTGTCAGCAGCATATCAGTCTTTTCACTCGAGGACCGGGTGATCCCTTTTCGATGCCACTCTTTCGGACTGGAGAAATTGTGTGTTGCCCTCGATGATACGGCCGATGTCCTAGACATTACCTAATCCTTTGGAGACGACGCTTCACTACTGGGGTATGACGCTGAATTATTTTTTAAGCGCACTGAAGGCTGTATGATCATCTCGGAGCTATCTTAGAGCACCTCGGTGAATAGGCGCTATAGCAGCATTCTTCAAAAACGTGATGGACATAGATTGAAGGTCAACGATCGCTCGAAGCTAAGTAAAAATTATGTGCTTAAGATCGCGTCTCATGGGCCTTTTGTGGAGAGATACGAAGGCAGAAGAAGAGGTATGTACGTACATTAATAGTCGCTGCTTGTGGATTGCCTAAATAGGGTAATAAGGTTGCCTTCAGTGTGCGTATTTGCGCGATGTCCCAAATGGTCGTCACTTTCTTGAGCTGAGCTGCAAACGGTCCACTGATGAAAGTGTACTGCTTTCCTTGGTCAACCAAAGCAGTTACCGCACCGCCGTCGATAGCCACTTCAAGTTCGGTGGTTCCTGTTCTCGCAATGCAGGTTGGTCTTGAAGTTAGACTTCGGCTCTGTCAGGTGCTGAGATCGCGACTGGGCTACGTCATTCTCGTTCTTCTGGGCGCCGCGTCATTTTCAAGTTAGGTCGCGTAGCTGTCGGGCTTACCTTCAGGTGTGGCGCCTTCGTAGTGGATTCGGCAGGGTCACGCGTCCTGATAGGTAGAGGATGTTCGTCGTTTTGTCGGCAAAGAACCTCACCTCGAAATTTTGCATTTTCTCTGAGTTCTACGGGACCTTCCTCGCGCTGCCGCTGCGGGGCTACGCCCTCGCGACGTGAACCACGTGGCTGACGCCGATGGGAAGCGGGAAAGACAATTCGGCACGTGCCCTTCTTGTAGCAGCGGCAGCGGCCTTACGCCGCAGGACCAGCACCAGCCGTTGAAGATGAGGCCGAAGCGCGGTGGAATTGAACTCGCTCCTCGTGCCGGCGTCACGCGCCATTCGACTCCACGTCATCAGACGTTTTAGCACTTCAGCCAGTAAATCGATCATTTCCCTCATTGTGCCAGCCTCATACTGATTGGCGCGACAAACTGGTGACTCCGGACGCCCGCTCGAACACCCCCCCCCCCCCCGCCCCACCATGGCCAACGCCGATGGCAACGCATCCGCTCTGCCCGGTGACGGACCCTCCAGCGCCGTCTCTGCACTATCCCTTCGCCATACCCAGTTCTCGCCGGCCGATCATCAACTCTGACTCGCTCAAGCCAACACCCAGTGAACTGTTGGCCGCATCACCACCCAGGCGCAGAATTTTCACCACGTCGCTGCGTTGCTACCCCCTGAGATTGCCGCCGAAGTCCGCGACCTCCTCAAAGCTCCACCCGCCTGGGCCCCGTTTGACACGTTGGCTGCTGAGCTCATCAAGCGAACAGCCGTCGCGGAACATGGCCGCCTGCAGCAGCTCATCTCCTACGAAGAACTAGGGGACCGCAAACCAGAACAGTTGATGCGGCGGCTGCAGCAGCTCCTGGGCGACAAGGCTGCCACCTTCGACCAAGCCTTCCTGCGTGATTATTTCCTTCAGCGCTTGCCGTCGTCGGTCCGCCTGGTGATCGTGCCCGGCCAAGGGTTGGTTGTCTTTGGAGAAGCTCGCTGAGCTGACGGATTCTGTCATGGACGTTTCCTACTCCGCAATTTCTCTCGGCGCAGTATCCAAGACTTCCATCCCGTCATCATCTTTTCCCTTCCGCGTGGACCTTCAGAGCCTCCGTGACGACTTCCATGCCCAGATGACACATATCTCCGACAAAATAACCGCAATGTCGACCTCCCGCTCTCTTTTCCTTTCCTGTCGCCAGGCCTCACCCTGCCGACGTATTGCTACCCCACCTCTTCAAACCAGCAAGTGCTGGTATCATCGCACCTTTGGTGCAGCAGCGCGTCGGTGTACCCCTCCCTGTCGCTTCCAGGGAAACTTCCCACGACACCACTGGAAGCGGCAAATGGTGTCGCCCGGACAGCGGCCGCTTATTCTTCATTCGCGACCACATCTCAGGCCTTAGTTTTCTCGTCGATGCTGGAGCAGTGTTGCCGAACCGTGGGAATTTTTCCAAATCGTGCGAAAATCAAGCCACAGAGGGTAAAAGAGAATTTCTTTAATAACCCATGGAAAACGTAGGAAATTTTCGTTCCTCTAAAATCCGGTGTTCTAAGTGTGCTTTCTCGGGAAATTGTGCAGAGATGAAAAGAAAATGCTGCAAACATGGCGGCCTGACTAGTGTCGCCAGAAGAAATTTGGCTTGGTGTTTCTCTTTAATTTGCTGCCAAGCCTTGAATACAGAGCCCTGACCCATTCAGGTTCATTCAGGCTTCGAGTGCTACGTCCTTGGTTTTTTTTTCAGATATAGTGGCATTGGCTATCCCATTAATTCCTTCCAAACATTCCCAGCTTTTTAGTCAAACCATCCTCTATGTACGCATGTTGTTGTAAAGGAATTCTCGAAAATTTCTACGGTCTAAACAAGAGACGCTAGAAAGGAAATGGAAGTGGTCAAGCTAGTCCCCGTCCCAACGCAAAAACTAACAAGGACGGAGTGGTGATTGACGATATTGTGATCAAGAACAACCCAGCCCTGTTGTTCATTATTATGATGACTTCGAAATGTGGTGGAATTCAACTCACTCCCCTTGCCGGCGTCACGCGCCGTTCGGCTGCACGCCATCAGACGTTCTAGCACTTCGGCCAGTAAATCGATCATTTTCTTCATTGTGCCGGCCCCATAGTGATTGGCACAACACTCTCGACGCAGGTTGTCAATTTTTTCTGGGCGTTGCCTAGGCTTTCATTGTGATGCGTGGATAGAAAAACCGTTTGCCTGATTGATTGATTGCTCTCACATATTCACCCAACTCGCGAGTGGAATTAACAAAGTAATTATTGCAATGATTGATTGATTGACTGATTGCGGAAAGAACTACATAATGCTTGCCGGAGTTTAGAAATGATTTTGTTAAAGCAGTTTTTCCTCTCCTTCTGGAAACCCGCAACGTTTTGGCTATGAAATAAAATGTTCGCAATGCAAGGTCGCAGCACTGTTTGGTGTCTCGGTGACATCGGTGCATTACCTTACCCGCCGTGGTGGCTCAGCGTTTATGGCACTCGGCTGCTGACCCGAAAGACGCGGGTTCGATTCAGACTACGGAAGTCGAATTTGGTGGAGGCGAAATTTCAGAGGCTCGTGTACTATGCAATGTCAGTGCACGCTACAGAACCCCAGGTGGTTGAATGTTCCGGAGCCCTTCCCTGCGGCGTCCATCACAGTCTGAGAGCTCTCAGACGTTAAACCTCCATAAACCATATATTACATTGATATGCGGCACATGAACCCACCCGGAGCGTGCGGACCTTTCTCCAGAAACTTTCTCCTATGCGCAGACCCCACAGAAATTCGCACATCCTCCCACGACTGGACGTATAATGTAATTAACGGAGGCTGAGTAACATCACGACGGAACGTGAAGAACAAGGAAAGAGCGTGCGTAACACGTAAAAAAGGGTGATAGTTAACCGACGCCATCTTAAATTTTGGTTCTGGTGCCGCACGACAATTGAAAGCTCTTTGCACTCATGTTGCAGAGGTAACCTTCGAACATGCGACTTATAAACAAAATTCCTGGTACTTTTTTCGGCATTTATGCCAGTTCTGCAACGCTGCTTTCCTATCATATGCACCTACACCCAACACTTTGCTGCAGTTTGAACAAAGGTGTCACAACATTCAACACTGACGTGGTTAGCCGGGAGACAGGGCTCCTCAAAATATGGCGGTTTCCATTACTCCCTCTCCATGGCACATATATCCATGAAGAGTGGTAGTTGTATTACCCAAATCTGCCTGTCTGCGTTAATGCAAATGGGGGTTAAACGAAGAAAGCAGGAAAGGAAACAAAAAAGAGAAAATTGAAACACAGTTTTTCAGGAAAATAACCGCGCAGTAACTCTGAGGGAAGGCATTAAGGTGAGAGTGAAATAAGATGGACAAAAAGGAGTTCTCTAGTGGAGGGCACGAGATTATTTTCGACCACCTGGGGAGCTTTACGTGCACTCACATCCCACAGCAGAGCGGCACCTATCGCTAGTAAATTTTGCGACATGGAGCGAAAAAAAAGCGCTTATGAAAAGCTTGCAGGCAAAGCAATCAATGCACTGCACGTAAGACGACGAAATAGCCAAAATTATTTAGCCCATACCGCGAAGGGTGACTACGTTTTCGAAACTCTAGAAATGAATATGGGTATCACATTCGGTAGCCTACACATATCTTAGTAACTAGGAAGGCTGAGAGTAAAAGTAAAAAATTAACCATTATATAGTTATGAATAATCTGCGCGAAAAAAAAAACGGGGACAGAGACAGGAAACACGTAAAAACACATAGCGGAATGTGCATGCCCGTGTTTCCTGTCTCTGTCCCTGTTTTTTTTTTTCGCGCAGTTTAATCATGAACGAGAAGCACCAAATAGCCCGCCAGAAAACCTTTCTTGAATATTAAAGTCTAGTTAACCATCGCACTTGTTAACGACGCTTAGATATACACTAATGCGCTGCACCGCTGACGACTCCGTGCCGAGAAAGCTCCCTTCAACACAAATATCTTATTTGTGAAAGTTGCAGAAATTATAATGTGAAACATCCAATATGGCTGCGCAGCCCTGACTCTTTGTTCATGCTCAAAGCCGCCGGCACGAGGCTTCATCTCTATATCTGTCGTGCGAGGTACGACCAGGTTAAAGATCAATAATCACAGACAAGCGCAACCGCTTCCACTCTGATCGACATTGTTGTGGTTATTTGCAGTGTTTTATCTCTTGAGTTCATTGTTAGCTTAAAATACAGCAGGGCGGACAGCCGCGGTCATTGTTTCCCTCTGCAATCGCGGAGTACGCTCGTTGCTATCACCACCGCTGTCTGGTTCAGTTGTTTGTGGGCCCAAGTGAGCCCCGATAAAGCGGACATTGTCTACGGCGTTGTCGCCATCACATTATAATATTTTATAGACAGGTTGTGTGTAGTGGTTCGAATTGGCATTTTGCCACACTTAGCTTTGCGCCAGGCTAAACGACCCCACCTCATGAAAGTGAAGCATCGAGAAGATAACAAGCCTCGATAGACAATCTGCCACACTAAAGGAATGACTTAACAGGAAAGGAGTCGAAAATGTGATGCTTAAGTTTTCTTCATATGGCTATGGTTGATATAATGAGAGTGCCTTATATTGTGGATTAATTTCGTGCTGTTTGAAGATCACCCAACCTCATTCAATGCACGTCTTCTTGCAATTCATATCGTGTACCATAGCGCACCGTACCGTGCTGTACCATACCATACCACACCATACCACAGCTGCTACGGAAGAGACTTCTCTTAGACCTCAAACCTGCCTACCATACTGTTCTATACCATACCAAACCAAGTTCACGTTGAGGGACAAATGGAAAACCACTGTGCTGTCTGCCACGGGAACGTCGAGTAGACAGCATATGACGCTGTGCAGGTGGATGGTGTGCAACTGAGCGATTTGTGCAATCACCGTCGCTATAGCACCCACGCACGCAGACACGCAGAGTACCCGGTAAACGTTTTCGGGCCACCGTGCAAACTCTACGCCTTAAATCTATCATGTGACAAAGAATAACACTGACGCGCAGCCATGGAGGGAACGCGGTCTAAGTGCTTTTGCCATTACAAAATCTTCTGTGAGCCAATACCGCAATAATATCCACAACTGTATCCTGCCTCTTGCAATTGAAGAATGGATTTCATTACCAGGCCATATTGTTATAGAACGCGATCCATATAAGTTCCGGAAGTTGCTTACATCCTATTTGAAAACATTATGTGGAGAAATTCTTGCCTGCCTCTGTTTACTTTACTGCTGCAGTTTTCATACTTTGTTAATGCTTATTTCAAGGTTTTGTATATATCCTGCTGTTCACTAATTGTGATAATGTTTGACAGTTACCTACGTTGTTGTGTTCGATGTTCCCCCCCCCCCCTTATGTAATGCCCTTCCAGGGTTCTTTAAGGGACAATAAATGATGATAATGATGATAACTGACAGCGATTCACCGCTGCACTTGAGCTCCTCGCGGAATCCAAGAATGACTAACCGCGCGTATTACGGAACCGATGAGCCCCTCCGTAGCTCGCCGCTTGCTTCACGCGTAGCGCAGAAGCTGTAGATGAAAGCTACGCAGCATGTGCTCCACCTAGAACCTTAGAATCACGTGTAGTAAACCTCTATGTGTGTCCTGCCTATTCCAGCAAACTACCTCACATGCATTAAGCGGGCAAACAGTATTTAACAGAATCACTCTAAGCTACTTCTGCATTTTGTAAAACAAATATTTTTATCAATAATGAGATTGGCGCTTGGTCTTATATTAGTATAATTCTTGGGCATATTAACGTTTTATATCAAGAACTGAACAGCACAGTCAGAGTTCGGCTTTGAACGTCATACCTTCAGTACGACGGGATACGCAACAAACCGCTCTTGGGGCGCAAAAAACTTATCTATGGAGTCATGCGTGCGAGGGCAATGTTCTGTGGCCCCTCGCATGATGCTTACGTGGTTCAGTGCGCTGATAGTAGCAGTGAGCTTCATTTCTTTTACCTCATGGCCGTTGGCGCAGCCAGCGCCGTCCTATTTTTAAACTTTTCATTCATTGACGGCGTTTTAGCGACATGTGCAAAAAGCATTACGTGTCTTACGTTGGCTGTTTTCGTGGCGGGCTTTCAAAAAGAAATTGGTTTCGTTTGGTTTATGGGGGTTCAACGTCTCAAAGCGACTCAGGTTATGAGGGGCATCGTAGTGAAGGGCTCCGAAACTTTCGACCACCTGGGGTTCTTTCACGTGCTCTGACATCGCACACTGCACGGGCCTCGTCCCTGCGTCCCTTTGCAGGACGCCTGCACACATGGGACGGATTAGCATTGTAAACAAGAGGTCCCGCAAGCAAAGTGAATATGGGAATTGGAGAGGGATTTTTGGCGTATCACCTCCGTCTTCTCGTGACCCCCTCACGCCGCAGGCTATCGTGAGAGAGGCACCCGATGTCCCACAGCTACCCGCAGTGACGCGTGACTTAACAAAGGCGCCCTTCAAGAATGGCAGAGCCGAACACATGTTTAATCAATGATGCCGTACTCACATAATGCATGAAAAAAAGGACTGTTCCTTGTCTGGTTTGCCGAGGCGGCTTAGAACAGTCAAAACAGCCATTACGGCGTGTTTATGGCAATCCGCGGCAACTAAGTTCATTCCTCATTATCAGCCGAGTTTCCAGTCTTGCGTGGTGTAGCGGCTTCGCGGCCCTTTCTCTTGCTGACTGACGATACGACGACGGGTGGGAGTGCATTACTGTCAAGACCTTGACCAGCAACGCGAGCGGAGAGAGCGGTGGCGGTGTGCCTGAGGAAAGTCGGAATCTTTGAAAGGAGAGTGTGCGGATAGCCTTACTTGAGAGAGAGTGGTGTCGTATTTGTTTTTTATCTGGTTTGTGTTGCTAGCGAGATCCTGGGTTCGAGGCTGAGCCCAACGCTCGAGAAAATTGATGCTTGGAGAATTGGTGCTTCGGGCGGGCCACTGAAAATGACCGCACATAATACATTATTAAGGGTTTCAAAACGCAAGTTAATGGATAGTGTTCAGTCCAGTCTGAGCTGAGGCTCCATGCTTAGCATGTTGCGCGGTTTTACCTAGGCTCTAGCCGGTCAGGTCGCAATGAGTCTTGTAGCATAAGGTTCGTTCTTTTGTAAATTCATTTCTCCTTCTCCCAGTTTTAGTCTCTGTATATATACGCTATAAATATACGCTCTGCTGTCATAATCTACGAGTGCGCCTCCTCGTCTTCTTCCACGCCGAGGTATGCACTAGAGAAAGGGTTTGAAAACCTTCCTTCAAGAAACGAACAACCTGAAATTCTACTGACCTCTAAACTTTCGTCTACATGAAAATTCGACCGCCGCAGCCGGCATCGAACCCGCGTCTTTCGGTTCAGCAGCCGAGCGCTATAACCACTGATCCACGGAGGCGGCACAAGGAAAACTGGCGTCCGTTTAAAATAGAAAGGGTACTGGACAACATACATTGGCGCGGTTATACAAACGCTTCGTACGATACTTGTATCTACTTTCTGAGCAAATAAAAGTCAAACATCGCAACGTTTCCAGTTTAGCCACAGATAATCCCCGCGTTGTAACAATACTTGCACATAGCTAATGACATACATTCCATTAGGCCTCTTTATCGACAACAGCGTGGCTTCACGTGGCGAGTTAGGCGTAAGTGAAGCGAGTCAGTGAGTGAAAAGCTTTATTGGTTCCCTAGAGTTTTCGACGTCGAGTGGAGCGGGAAACTCCCTAAGTCTAAGGTTCCAGCGGCCTCACCTGTACAGTATGTATCGTCGATCAGCCGGAACTGGTTGTCCAGGTCTTCGCTGGATATCGCAGTCTCCCTCTGCTCTGGTGCTGGATTCTCGATTTTCGGAATTGCTGGGTGCTGTGCGGAACCTGGAAGCGTGGGAAGGACAAGTACCACTCACTACGAAGATGGCCTATATATTAAAGAATATTTGTCTAGGTGTGCATTCAGAACCAGAATAAGTCTTTATTTGTTAATATATTTCATACGTACAGCATATCACGCAGGAGGAGATTCCGAAGTTAAAGTTTG